>NW_026014586.1:0-35586 GCF_020379485.1 Brassica napus
AAAGTTGCACAAACACAAAGATTATAAGAACTTCTCTTCTTATTAGATTTAGAAACTCTCTCAAAACTAAACTTTCAATGTGTTTCTCTTGATGGAACATCTCTCCATGAGAACTCTTTATATAGGAAGAAGCTACATCTTTTCCTAAGGGCGAAGCTACATCTTTAATCACTACTCTTTTCTAATAATAATATGGAAACATTCCTAAGCTCGATATGTTTTCCTTTTTCCTTAACCCATCAAACTTCACTTTAATGAGTTAACTTGCTCCTCAAGTTAATTGGAATTATCCAACATTCTCCCCCTTAATTCCAACTTGAATCTTAGGTATGTTGATCTTCTGAACTCCGATGAACTTCCATAGACCGTTAATAGGTGCATCGCATTTCTTCGATACGATGTTGCATCAGAACGTGAGTATAGATGCTTCACTGCTTCTCTATGACTCTCTCTTAAGCATCCTATGGTGCTTCGATACGATGTTGCATCAATCTCAGGCTCCTCCTCTGCCTTTGATACTTTCAAACTCGTGTGCATCAGAACGTGAGTATAGTTACATGACTCCATCTTCGTCTTGACAAGTATACCTTGCGCGTATCCTTCTTGTTTGATGTGAATGCCATCAGCTCCTTGCGTTACTTCTATACCAAGATAGTATGTAAGCATCTCGAGGTCTGACATCTCAAATCTTCTTGACATATCATCTTTGAATTGCTTGATAACATTGAGCGAAGTCCCTGTTACAAACAAGTCATCGATGTATATAGCTATGATCAGAAGCTCCCCCTTCTGTTTCTTTTGATATACCGCAGGTTCCTTGGTGCACTTCGTGAACTCCATCTCCTTGAGAACACGGTCGAGTTTGATGTTCCAAGCTCTTAGAGCAACTGGTGCAAATACTTCGTCGAAGTCTATGCCTTGTTGTTGCACGTAGCCTTTTGCGACTAGCCTTGCTTTGTATTTGATCACCGTTCCATCTGCATTCCTCTTGATCTTATAGATACACTTCAAACCTATCGGTTTCACACCTGCCGGCTTCTTGACGAGCTTCCAGGTCTTATTTTTGATGATAGATTCGATCTCTGCCTTCATTGCATCGATCCAAGCTTGTATCACTGCAGTTTCGATGTAACTTTCTGGTTCACCATCGATGGTGAGCAAGAGTCTGCCACCTTCAAATTCAGCAAGTAGGATGTAATCATCGAACCGCTTTGGTTTTCTGATGTTACGACCATATCTTGATGTTACATGCTGGTCTTGGTTTGCATCGTTGTTCTCTGCTACTTGCTCTTGTTCACCTGCGTCTACAGCTTCTTCTTCTTCATTATTGTTTTGCTCTTCGTGGTGTTGGTGATCTTGATGCTCATCACCATCTCCTTCTTCTGTAACATCAATATGAGGAAGCTTGAATGATCCTGGTTCTTCGTCCACGTTTGTTGATAGTGTATACGATGCGGTGAGATGTCTAGTTACACCGTTTTCTTCACAAAAACGAATGAAATCAGAAGATGTGAACTCTCCTCCTCTATCGGTGCGAAAATTCTTGAGTTGTAGCTTCGTTTGATTCTCCACGTACTCCTTGAACTTTTTGAACCGATCGAACGCTTCACTCTTCTCTCTTAGCAGCATCGTCCACATATATCTTGAGTAATCATCAATTAAGACAAATACATATCTATTGTTTGCTGGTGTTGATGGTGATATCGGACCGCACAAGTCACCATGTACCAACTCCAATGCGTGTGATGCTCGATACTTTGCTTTAGGCGGAAAGACTTCCGAGTTTGCTTCCCAACTAAGCAGGCGCTGCACACATCTTTCTCGTGTATCACCTGAGGCATCCCTACTACCATCTCTTTGTCTACCATATTCTTCATGACTCCAAAGTTCACATGTCCTAGCCGTGCATGCCACGTCCATGTAACATCAGTTTCTTGTATTTGAAGACACTTCGGATATTCAACCTCCATTGGCGTCTTGTACAATCGGTTTGGTTGCCTTGCGACTTGTACTAATAGCCTTCCACGGGGATCTTTCAGCATCAGTAAGTCTTCTTTCATATTAACCTCACAACCCATCTCGGTTGCTTGTCCAAGACTTATGATATTGTGTTTAAGACTTGGGATGTAGTAGATATCTTTGAGTGCTCTTCTCTCCCCTGTTTTTCCGATGAACGTGATCGAACCTTTCCCAACAATCTCGACGTTTGATCCATCACCGAATTTGACTTTGCCTTTGATGCTCTCATCTAGGTTTGAGAAGAACTCTCTCTTGCCTGTCATATGGTTACTTGCACCATTGTCAAGGTACCATATACTCGTATTTCCATCGCATTCATCAAACCTCTTAGGAAACACTCTCTCTTCGTTGAGGAATACTACTTCATGCATATATAATGCATCCGCTTCTTGTGTTTCCGTTAGGTTAGCTTCTTCTCTTGGTCGTGTAGGACAATGTGACACGAAGTGCCCCATCTTGTCGCATCGCCAACATCTAACCTTAGAGTAGTCCTTCTTGGTCTTGTCTGAAGCTTCTCCTCCTTTGTTATGACCATCAGAAACATTAGACCTTCCTTGTCCTCTTCCTCTTCCACCATAACCTCTACCTATGCCTCTTCCTCGCGAGTTGTTATGGCTTCCACTACCTTGCATATCATTCTTTCCAAACATGAGCTTCGATTGACCTTCATCTTGGGTTTCTTCTTTGATGCGTTCTTCGAAAGCCTTCAATCTCCCAACAATGTCTTCGAATCCCGTTGAATTTAGATCCAGCACTTGTTCTAACGAAGCTACGATGTGAATGAACTTCGTTCTTGGAAGTCCCTTCAGAAACTTCTTTACCAGCTTCGATGCTTCCATTATCTCTCCTAACGCGGCTGCTCTCGATGCTAAGCCTGAAAGTTTTCCTGCGTAGTCATCCACCGTGTCTGTGTCTGTCATCTTCAGTTTGTCGAACTCAGACATCAAAGTTTGTAACCTTGCTTCTCTCACGCGATCAGCACCTAGGTTACGGGATTTGATAGCTTCCCAAATCTTCTTCGATGTATCATGTTCTCCAATCTGAAGTATTAGCGCCTCCGGGACTGATTGAAAGATTAGAGCAATCGCCATATTGTTCTTCTTTGCATCGTTACTCCCTGGATCAATTATATCCCAAACTTCGTATAAACGAAGCATCACTTTCATTCGCATCGACCATACGGTGTAGTTGGTCGATGTTAGCATCGGACATCGTATGTCCTTCTTCTTCATCTCAAGACCTTTATCACGTGCTTGAGAATCGTCTCCCATGTTTTGATCGAAGTTACAACTCCTCTTGTAAACGACTTTCGAAACCTGGAGCTCTGATACCAATTAAAGTTGCACAAACACAAAGATTATAAGAACTTCTCTTCTTATTAGATTTAGAAACTCTCTCAAAACTAAATCTTTCAATGTGTTTCTCTTGATGGAACATTTCTCCATGAGAACTCTTTATATAGGAAGAAGCTACATCTTTTCCTAAAGGCGAAGCTACATCTTTTCCTAATAATAATATGGAAACATTCCTAAGCTCGATATGTTTTCATTTTTCCTTAACCCATCAAACTTCACTTTAATGAGTTAACTTGCTCATTAAGTTAATTGGAATTATCCAACAAAATCTGATTAGTTATCCACATAAGTGTTACGTAAGCAAAAAATATATAAAAAAAAGAAGAAATAAGTGTTACATAAGCTATAGGTATAGATCTTGTAAAAAATTTACCAATCTTCTGGGGACATTTTGGCAGCTTGTTGGAAATAGGAGTGGGCTCTTTTACGATCGCCGTGGTTATGTAAAATGAGATCGGCGTATAGCGAGAGAATGTTTCCATCGTTGGTGTTCCCCAAAATTGCTCTTTCACAATACTCTTCTGCTTTCTTCAAGTCTCCTCTCACCTGTTTCATATTTAAATATCCATGCATTAGAAACTTTTTACGTGGATATCTTCTACTAAAATATCATGTACTATTTAAGATCCTATATAAAATATCCTGTATAAAATAATAAAAAGAGACATTTAAAAACGGCTAATATATTGTGAAAAAAAAGGAGACGCTCTCAGGCACACTTATCGAAGCCCTAAAATCAGATATGGTTCCCGACGCCGGCAGTTCCACAGCTCGCCGGCGTCGCTGCTTCTCGCCATGCTCTGCTCTCTTCTCTCCTGTTTTTCCTTTGTATGCTACTTTGCTTCACGGATCTCTCGAGGCGTTTGGTTTTGTGGTTCTCTCCGTCGTGGATGGCTTCGCTCGTCGTCGCTGCTACCAAGCCAAAGCCCTCTGGATCCTGTCTCTCACCTGTAACCCTCTTCAGCCGCTACTAACTACGCCTGTTTCAGATCTACTTTTGACTACTTATGTGTGTGGGGATCCATACTTATCCTGGTGGTTTGAACTGAATCTGTATCTCTCCGGCCGTATCGTTGGGTTCAAGGTACTCACTTGTTTTCCCTCTCTGCCTTGTTCTATTGCCTTGATTTCAGATGCATATCTGGTCATCGGTGTTTGTGGGGTTTCACTTATATCACTGCAAACAAGTTTTGACGGCTGGGGACTCCCACCGCGAACACCTCCTGCAGCTCTACACACTGACGATTGCTCATTCTCTTTAAGCTGGTTAGACTTCATTGACCTGAGGCTCAACTCTGTTTCAGATAAACCCTCTTGGCTCCAACACGGTAATGTTGAAGCTGCGAAAAGTTTCTGCCTGATCTCAGTTATTGTCTTCAAAGAATCCATCTTCAAGCTCAATCCTCTTTCAGTCTGGGTGAAGCTACAAATGTTAGGATCAGAAGGATATACTCTAATCCCTGGTGCAATCTTTGGAGGGCTTCCAAAATGTTCAAGCATAGCACACCATCAAAGTTCAACTCCAACAAGAGCAAATACCAAGAAATTTATGTCAGTAAGTTGGAGTCTATCAAAGCTTGGAGATTGTAGTCCCTTAGCACTTTTCTTAATAAAGGCTAGCCAAACTTCCTCATGCCGGGGCCATGAGAGACCACTTTTCACCATCCTCCACTTCGTAGGAGTGACAACTTCCACCAAAATCCCTCTTCGTGAGAAGGACTCTTTCTTTGGCTATGTAGTCAATGATCATTGTCGATTTCCTTACCGTTTGTTGCCTTATGTGATGGTTCGTTTGGGACCGGAAGGCACAACGATACTCATTTCGATGAGCATCGAGGTTATGGATCATTCAACGTCACAATATACGGTGACTATTCCCGTTGAAGAACTTGAAGGACGATGTAATCACTCTTGGAGCTTACTTGTATGTGGCACCTTTGAACTTTCTTTTGACTTGTTATCAAGCTTGTCAAAGCTTGCGTCTCTATCTTTCTCTTGCCTTGTATTGAATGTATCCAGTAGGATCGCACATCTACTTTCAGATGTTGCTTATATCTTTGTAGTTGGCTAAGTTTTATGAATGAAATATGTTGTGTTTCAAAAAAAAAAAAACGGCTAATATATTTTTTTCTTTTGTTTTGTTTATGTCTCTATTCTCTGTTTTTCCAAATCTCTACTCAACTTATGTACCTCTTTCAAAAACTTGGCGTAGTTTCCGGTCAGAAGCGAATTTCCAGGTGTCAAGTTGATCATCTCCCGGTAATACACATCGGTGGCGTCCTCACTTCCACTTCTTCCACTGTCATCTCCGCCGTTACAGATCTTGACGCCGCTGCTCCCCATACCACCACCACCACCCATCACAAGAGCCTCCGGATGATCTTCAACATCACTGACCTTCTCTCCCAGCCTAGAGCCCGAGAACAGTCTTTCCGTTAAAAGGTTCGAGGACGGATCCAAAATCTTTCCGTTGTAGGCTGTTCCATGGGAACTTTCATCTAACGATGACCTTCGTTGCTTTCGTGGTAATACGTTACTGCTGTCATGTACGTTGTAACTTGATTTAAGAACGCTTTCCCTGTGCTCAGAGAAAGCTTGGTGCAATATCTCCCCAGTGTGTTCATCTATGGACTTTGAAGCGAGAAGAGACAACGATCTGTTTCGGGGCTGGAGCAGTGACTCCGGCTCCGGTGACGATTCTCTCGAGCAGTGTTGTTGTAGCCATGAGTTGAGTATTGGAGCAGATGTGGTTCTCAGTAACATGATGATGATGATGGTCACTCGGTTAATCAAAATTAAATTTTTATACTAACAAAAACTCCATTAGATTTTAACCCTCATGCATGAGTCTCTTGATAATGTGTATATTCGCTAGTCTACTGGGGGGTCTTTATATAATGGTAAGCCGCATGTATATATTATTGGTCTCAGTACACACCAGCCAAGAGAAAAAACAATATGTGACGGGACCATAGACTTATAGATAAAGATCGTAGGAAACCCTTGGCCTTTGATGCTTTGACACATTGAGCACACCACATGGGCAAGTGTGGGGTCCACATTTCACCCTTTTGTCCTCATCAGTACATAGTTTCTTACAGAAACTGACGGTGCTGGGTGAAGCATGAGATGGAGACAAACTCTAAACGTAACTGTCAGCTACAGTTTTAATCTCAGGTCGAGACAATAAGCGACACGTTTTTTTAGATTGTAGCTGAGGAATGGAGACGCTAAATACGGCAAGCGGTGAGAGACGAGAGATCTGAATGCTTCACATTCAACATTATCATTCTCACGCTTTTATCAACTAGCGGAGGCACTGTTCTTTTGCGGATTAAATGTATGCAGTATATAATAACGTATTTGAGAGTTTCTACTTGAACCTAGTTACTGCAATATGTAGTTCCATATTATGATATTTTTACTGCAAAAAAAGTCCACATTGATAGCAATAGCTCGTTTTACCGAACTGTTATTGTAGGAAATTAAAAAAAATTTGTGTAGTATAATAGTGCTATATAAACGCGATGACAGTGTTTCATTAAGCGGGAACCCAAAATTAGCTTTTCCGCGTACACACTTAGTAAAAATCATTAATCAACTCACTTTACCTCTCTCTAATCGTGTTTTCCCTCTATCTTCCCTAATTTTCTCCTCTTTCTCACATAACCCTAGCTAAAATTTATCGAGCTCCATTCTACACCTCTAAACACTGTTCCGCCTCTCCCATCCGCCAATTAAAGCTCCGTCATCCACCATTCCGAGACCATTTCCGTTGCTGAAGGTATCGAAGGTCGCCATTACGCCATTTCTGTCGATAGTTAATTTCCTGATTTGATTTCCTGTTTTCATTTCATATTTGCTTAGATTTCATCTTTCGTTTGATTTCCTTTAACTAGGATTGTTGTTTTATCAATTTCGATTTAGACTTTAAGGATTCGATTTGCGAAATAAAATTTATTTGCATGTCTTCGTTTTCGTTTTAGTTTTATCAGCTCGATTACTTGTTACTTATTCGAATAATTTACTGATTCTGTGTTGTGTCATTGTGTTGTGTGATTCTGTAGTATTTGATTGAAGATCTATCGTTTTTGTAGTCATTGTGTCAGTGTGTTGTGTGATTCTGTAGTTTGTTCAGAATAATATATCGAGTAGAAGAGATGCCTCTTATGTGTCCTGTGTCATTTGTTCAGAATCGTAGTAGATTTGCGTTTTATCTAATGTAATTTTTTATTATTTGTGCTCGTTTTAGCAATGAATTCGAGGATAAGTTATGTGCTTCATCTAATGTCATTTTATTATGTTATTTGTTCTGACTCTGAGTGCTTTTACTATGAAATCGAGGACAAGTTCTGAGTATTCTGAGTGATTATACTATTACTCTGATGACTCTGATGACAATTTGTCAAAAATTGTTACTGAAGTTTCAGTTTTGGTTTAGAATATATAATGGTGGACAAGGCATGGGTTCATCTTAGCAGGTACTGCTTTTAATATTATCTGTTATGTTTCAGTATGTGTTGAGAGACTTAAATCGTTTATTTTTTTTTTGCTTTTCATGATCCACTGAAGAGTTGATCCTGCGTATGAGAGAGGGGCTTCAGAGTTTGTACGAGATGTGGCTGCAGGTCTGGGAGGGACTGATATGATTGTATGTCCCCTGCATTGACTGCCGTAATATAGATCGTCACTCAGGAGTTGTGGTAGTTGATCATCTAGTTACTGGGGGAATGGAGGAGTCTTACAAGAAGCGGCCTGATTGGTATCTACATGGAGAATTGGACTCAAGAGTTGAATCTGAAAGCAACACAAGTCAGTGGAATGATGATATCTTCGGGTTATACAGAGCCGCTGAGTGTTTTGATGAAGATTTAGCTGGTACTGGGGAGTTATCTGAGATGGCAGAGGGAGACGACAAGAAAGAGGATGAATTCCTGGCAAAGATAGCTGAAGCCGAAACCCCATTGTATCTGAGCTGTGCATCACACAACAAGTTATCTGCCATTGTTTCTTTAATCAGACTGAAGACACAAAATGGGTGGTCTGACAAGAGCTTCAACGATCTGCTTGAGACCTTACCAGAGATGTTTCCAGAGGATAATGTGCTCCACACTTCGCTGTATGAGGTGAAGAAATTTCTGAAATCTTTTGATATGGGTTACGAGAAGATTCACGCATGCGTCAATGACTGCTGTCTATTCCGAAAGAGGTACAAGAAGCTTGAGAAGTGTCCAAAATGCAAGGCTTCAAGATGGAAGACCAATATGCACACTGGTGAGAAGAAGAAAGATGTCCCACAGAAAGTATTACATTACTTTCCCATCATACCAAGATTGAAGAGGATGTTCCGGTCTGAGCAAATGGCAAAGGATTTGAGGTGGTACTTCACCAACAAAAGCACAGATGGAAAACTTTGGCACCCTGTTGATTCAGTGACATGGGATCAGGTGAATGCAAAACACCCGGCCTTTGCAGCAGAAGAAAGGAACCTGAGGCTTGGTCTTTCAACTGACGGATTTAATCCCTTCAATATGAAGAATTCGATGTACAGTTGCTGGTCTGTTTTGCTAGTGAACTATAACTTGCTGCCTGACCTATGCATGAAGAAGGAGAACATCTTGCTTTCGTTGTTGATTCCTGGTCCACAACAGCCTGGTAATAGCATCGATGTGTACTTAGAACCCCTCATCGACGATTTAAACCATCTGTGGAGCAGTGGAGAGGTAACCTACGATGCTGTAACTTGTTGTACTTTTAATCTTAATGCAATGCTGCCTTGGACGATCAGTGATTTCCCAGCTTATGAGAATCTTGCAGGCTGTAAAGTCAAGGGGAAAATGGGGTGTCCGTTATGTGGAAAGAAGACAGATAGTATGTGGCTAAAGTTCAGCAGAAAACATGTCTACATGTGCCATAGAAAGGGTCTGCCACCAACTCATAGTTTTAGAGGAAAGAAGAAGTGGTTTGATGGAAAAGCTGAACAAGGGAGAAGGGGTAGAATACTAACAGGTCGTGAAATTTCTCAAAATCTGAGAAACTTCAACAATGACTTTGGAAATTTTAAGAGATCTGCAAGTAAGAGGAAAAGGATTCAGAGTACTGATTTAAGCTCTGATGTTGAGGCTTTATCTAGTGAATCAGAGGAAGAAGAAGAGGAAGAGGAAGAGGAAGAGGAAGAGGAAGAAGTTCAAGTCGATGAAGATGAGTTATCTCGGTGGAAGAAGAGATCAATCTTCTTCAGGCTACCATACTGGGAGGTATGAATTTTTCTGTTTCTGTTTATGAATTATTTCTTTTTATGTTTATGGATTTTATGAAGAAGAGATCAATCTTCGTTATGTTTCTGTTTATGATTTTTTTATATTTAATTTTGAGTTTATGTTTTCTTTCTGTTTCGCGTAGGAACTTCCGATGAGACACAACTTGGATGCCATACATGTGGAGAGGAATGTGGCTGCGAGTTTAGTTTCCACATTGTTGCACTCTGGAAAATCTAAGGATGGTCTTGCTGCTCGTAAAGATCTGGAGGAATTTGGTATTAGGCAGGAGTTGCACCCTAAAATCCAAGGAAAACGAACATATCTTCCTCCAGCACTATGGTCTTTGTCGAAGGCAGAGAAGAAGATCTTTTGCAGGCGACTATTTGACTTCAAAGGGCCAGATGGATATTGCTCAAACATTTCAAGAGGTGTTTCACTAGATGACTGTAAAGTATCAGGTTTGAAATCCCATGACTATCATGTTTTAATGCAGCAACTTCTTCTGATTGCGCTTAAAGGATCGTTACCTAAAGGACCTAGGCTAGCCATTTTGAGGCTGTGCGCATTCTTCAATATGCTGTGTCAGAGAGTGATTGATAGGGAGAAGCTATTGGTTATGGAAGCTGAGATTGTTGAGACTCTATGCTTGTTTGAAAGATTTTTCCCTCCAAGCTTCTTTGATATCATGGTCCATTTGACTGTGCACCTAGGAAGGGAAGCCCGCCTTGGTGGACCAGTCCAATTTAGATGGATGTACCCATTTGAAAGGTATTATATATATGACTTTTTAAAATTTTGACTATACTCACTTTTGCTAATCAATCTATACTCACTTTCGTCTCAGGTACATAAAAGTCCTCAAAGACTTTGTGAGAAATCCTGCAAGACCTGAGGGGTGCATCGCTGAGTCGTATTTAGCTGAAGAATGTATCGGGTTTTGCAATGAATTTTTTAAGAAGACAACAGACGTAGAAGAAAAAATAGACAGAAACACAGAGTATGAGAACAATTCCATCTTAGAGGGTCGTCCAATATCCACAGGCACTCCAATTACTCTGACTGAAATGGAAAAGAAAGTAGCACATCTTGCTATCATCCAAAACATGGCTTTCGTGAACCATACGTAGAGTAAGTATCATATTTCACTTACTCTTTTGTTTTCTGATCAACCAATTGATTCATTTCTTTTACTTTCAATCTTTTACAAGTGAGCATCTACAGTATTTACAAGACACATGTGAAAAATGTCGGCGAGATGCATCAACCTTATCAAGTATGCACACAAAGAATTTCGCAACTTGGCTAAAAGAACAGGTTACTAATTTGTTTTCATAATTTCTCTTGTTGCCGTAGACATGTCTTTGACTTGATTTTACTTTGTTAGGTGCCTCTTGATTCTACAGAGCATGAAGAAACACTTAAGTGGATAACTTATGGTCCATGTTGTTCTGCAAGGTCTTATACATGATTCATAGTTAATGGGCAGGGGTTTCACACAACGTCAATTGATAGGAGAAGTCAGAATAGTGGGGTTTATTATGAGGCTACAGCAGTCTGTAGATCTAGTGCCAAAGATATATCACAGGTCGTCGATCTGGTTTCTTTTTACGGCAGAGTAACTGACATCATTTTGCTGGATTATAAAGTCTTCTATGTCCCTCTGTTCCGGTGTGAATGGGCAGTAAAGGGTAATGGAGTGAAGATTGAAGATGGTTTCACCCTTGTTAACCTCCATCATAGTCAAGCATCCTTTGCAAGTGATCTATACATTCTAGCATCTCAAGCAAAGCAAGTCTTTTACTCTAGGGAAGATGAGTCATCACATTGGTATACTGTTATGAGAGATCCTTCGAGAAGATACAGTAAGGAAGATATTCAAGAGGGGACTGCAAACATTGGGCCATTACCATCAAATATCGACATGGAAGTTGACATTGATGAGGCAGAGAATGTCAGAACTGATTGTGAAGGCATATATGTGTGAAACGTATCCCTTTTGATTATTTTCATTGTCTGTATGTTTGTTCGGTTTGGTCATTGTCTGTTTGTTTGGTTTGGTCATGGTCATTCTATGTTTGTTTGGAATGTTCGTTGTTTGTTTGTTTGGTTGGTCTTGGTCTGTTTGTTTGGATTTATCAGTGTCTGTTAGTTTCGAACTAATTCTTCCTTTCATAATTTGTTCCAGGTAAATTGTTATGGCCGGTGGAACGAAAAACAAAAGAGGAGGGAAGCCAAAAAAGAAAGAAAAACAAGCAGATGATGATGTTGAGTTCGTGCGTACTTTGGAGACAGGTGAGCAACATGTGACAGAACCAGAAGAAGGTGAGCAACATGTGAGAACCACAAGAAGATGAACAACATATGATAGAACCTGAGACAGAACGAGCTGATAGTGAGCCTGAAGGTGAGATCGGACAGTCTACAGTTCCGGAGCCAAAAGATTCAAACTCCCGTAAGAGAAAGCGTGGACCAACAATGATGAAAGACATAGCTAAAGATCCAAATAGCAGAGTTCATGTAGATTTCACTTTCATGGGAGAACCTTACTGATGCGCCTCAGTCCATGGATCAGTACATGGAACCGGACCAGATTGGAGATCAGGCCGATCAGAACAACTCAGCCGAGGTTCGTCTACCGAGCCGTGCCAACCAGGACGATCGTGCCGTGTACCACCTAGACCCGCTTACATCCGGGATGGAGCTTAGACCAGACCCACGTCCAGACATCCGAACTGACTAATCCAGTACGCGTTCTTCCCAGCCATCTCGACAAGCCAAAGCCAACAGCCGAGCCAGACTTGACTTGGATCGTGAGGTTTCCCAAAATGATCTAGACTTCTCTCTCTTGGTCCATTTGGTGCGAACCAAGTGTCCTAAAGACCAAACCGATGGACTATCTCTCATGTCTGACACTCTCTTGGATTTCTATCATTCATATTTCTCTAAGGCACGAATCATCCAGCTTTCTGAAGACTTAGGCCGCATCAGTACACTGCTTGATCACCCGGCGGACTGTCCAGACCGTCCCGAGTTCGTCCAGATCCTTACCGCGACAACTCCAACTTGGCCGAATGAATCTGGACATCAGCCGAAGAATCACTTTGACCAGATCTGATCTGAAGAGTTATTTGACTGCCTTTCAACATACCACAAGTAGTATAAGTATGTAAACTCTTTCTCATAATCAATGAATCGATTTTCCCCTTAAGTTTATGAGTTTATCTCTTTGTTCTTTGCTTAGAACAGTCTTTGTTTCTTGTCGAGTGATTCTCCAAGTAAACATATATTCCCTTGTTGGTCTTGACGTAACATTCCAAACCACAATTGAAGCCGGTAGTATCATAAGATATTTCCGCAACCTTGTGTGTCGCCTTTCAAACCACCCAGTTCTCCCATCTTTGCCGAGTTCATATCCAAAATCTCGTTGAGTGATCCTTGTCCGAATCTAGAACGTATCAAAGTGGTATCAGAGCCACTCAACCGGTATCATCTTTTCATTTTCTCATCGTTTCATCTTCTCATCTTCCATTTTTCTAAATTTGTTCATCTTCTTCTTTCTATCTCAAATCCGGGCCATCTCTTTACCAGCCACTAGATTAAAAAAAAAAGAGATCTATATAAAAAAAAAGAGAAAAAGAATCAAAAAGTTCGATTAGTGGCTAGGTGGTGGAAGAGAAATCCTGCTGACTGGAAAATCCAGCCTTAGAGTGGTTAAAACGGATTTCAAAACCAAAGTTCTTATCTTTCTATCTTAAACTACCCCCGTTTGCTTGGAGATCGCAACTTGTTACTAGTCTTGTTCTCTTAGAACTTTGAGAGACCACTTATTGAGTGACCATCCAAATTCTGAGAGAAACACTAAGAGTGGGCGAGATCAAACACCTGAGTGTGAGGAATTTTGTGTACTAATCTCTTGTGTTAGGCTTTTCAGGAACTATGGAGAGTGAAGAAGATAGGAACCAAACCGGGAACTCTTATGCTGGTTTATCTAACTTGCAGATGAGAGCTCTCAGTGATTCTATGGCTAACCTTATGAATGCATGTTTGGAACAGATCCATCTCAGACTTGATGAGATCCAAAATAGCCAACCGGTCCGATCTAGAAACCGGCAAGATCGCCCATGGAGGAACGGACGGCCGAATGAAGAAGTCGGAGAGGAGGAGAACCAAGACGATCGTTCCATCAACCGTCCTAGGAGAGGAACCCAAAACCATGATCAAGGTGATGTCAATCCTTTTGCTAGAACTGAACGAACTGATGAGGGTTTAGGTGGAGTGAAACTTAAAATTCCAACTTTTGATGGTAAAAACGATCCATATGCTTTCCTTGAATGGGAAAGAAAAATTGAACTTGTTTTTGATTGTCAAAATTTCTCTGAAATAAAAAAGGTTAGATTGGCCGCAGCTGAGTTTGTTGGCTATGCTATTAACTGGTATGATCAAGTTGTGACTCACAGGAGAAGGAATGGCGGGCCACCAACCTTTACTTGGGATGAGCTCTCGGCCTTGATGAGGAGACGGTTTGTTCCAGAACATTACCACCGGGAACTCCACCAACGACTTAGACGTCTACTTCAAGGAACCAAATCCGTGGAGGACTACCACCAAGAGATGGAGGTCTTGATGCTCAAGGCGGATGTGGACGAGCCTTTAGACGCCACCATGGCCAGATTCCTTTCAGGTCTCAACCGAGACATTCAAGATCGAATGGAGCTTCAGGAGTATGCTAGTATGGAACAAATGCTACACAAGGCCATTCTGATCGAACAGCAAGCCAAAAGAAAGAACTACTCTAAACCGGCCTTTGTTCCCAAACCTAGCTATCAAGACAAAGGTAAGTCTCCAATCACAACAAATACTGCTTTTAAGACTAATGCCCCGGCTCGTGTTGACAAAGGCAAAGTTGTTGAGACTAACAACCGGGAAAGAGACATTCGGTGCTATAGATGTCAAGGCCTTGGCCACTACGCCAGCAAGTGTCCAAACCAGAAAGTGATGACGATAAGGACGATCTAGAGGACAAGGACGATAAGGACGATCTAGAGGACAAGGACGACCACAGTCCTATCTTTAATGAGGAAGGAGAGTCCTTCGACTATCCCCACCAAGGGCCGCTCCTAGTCGCCAGAAAAACCATGGACGAAGGCCTTGGTCCGATCATTGAAGAAGAATCGGACACCGACCTAAACCCGGCCTTTGATGAGACACTTGAGCCGATCTATGATGATGAGGACAGACAGCTCGACTATCCAGTTCACGGTCCACTTCTTGTTACCAGAAGAACATTGAGTGTTCAACCCAAAACCAATGAACGAGAACAAAGGGAGAATCTTTTTCATTCTCGATGTTTAGTTTCAGAAAAAGTTTGTTCTTTGATTATTGATGGTGGAAGTTGCACTAATGTTGCTAGTGATCCTCTTGTCAGGAAGCTTGGACTCGTAACTAAACCACTTCCTCGACCTTTTAGATTGGAATGGTTGAATGAAACTGGAGAACAGTATGTCCGGGAACAGGTCGCGGTGCCTCTCACTATTGGACGATATGAGGACGAGGTCCTTTGCAACGTCCTTCCTGATAGACTATGGATTTTACACATTTTTAGCCATGGTTTATAAGTGTTTTAATATACATTTACTACTATATAGAGTCTATTTAGAGTATTTACAGGTTCATGTACGTTCTGGAGAAATATGGTGATTTTGGAGTCTTTTGAGGTGCAGAACTGCACAAACGTGTCAGATGTCTAGCTATGGATGGAGACCTTCTAACCGTTAGATTGAGCCCAGCTTTTGACACAAGATAGAGCTTTGAGTTACTTTCCAATGACACCGGTTCGAGGTCAATCAGCATCCTGTAGTAGAAGTTATGCATGTTTTACTGAAGAGTGGTCAGTTTGCCTCGCGAGAGGAAGCTGTCGAGAAGAGGAACGTATGTCGATCGATGCAGACCTCTTCACATCGATCGATATGGATATGGATGCCAGAAAGCGGGCCGATCATATTTTATGACTGACTGAAGCCCAGAAGCAACCACAAATTACCAAAATACCCTTGGACGACCAGAAACCCTATTTATGTGTTTTCTAAGCCATTGTTGACGGCTAAGCTTTATTTTATTCATAGTTCTAAGTTAGGAGAGAAGAGAGGAACTCCTTCAGAGTTCTCTTGGAACTCCATTGTTTTGGTTTTATTTATATTTTATGTTATTCATCTATTCATCTATGATTTCTGTGACAAACATCATGCATGAGTAGATCCACCTGCTAGGTTTAGGAATTTCTAGGGTTTTGAATGAATTTCTGAATTATATGATTGTTAGGATATCTAAAGATCTCTACATCAGGATAGCTTGTAATACTAGGATCTAAAGTAGTTGGAAAACCACGAGAGTGTGACTAATTGCTTGAACCTAGAATCATAAGACAATTGAGAGGCACGAGAGTGCAATCAATTAACTGAACCCGAATCCTGTTGGATTAGATACCTAGGCGCATACGAGAGGTGGTCTAGGAATCTAGTTGAACATAATCGCTCAGATCGATAACGCTTGCCTAAGGCAGTGTTGATCGACGCTTATACCATAACATCGATTGACACTCATGCCATATCCTGCTAGGACGACCCTGGCAGTTTGACAAGAAGAGAATACATGACGGTTACACCAACCGACACTCTTTTGATCATAAGGGAAAGAAGATCACCTTGGTTCCTCTCTCACCGGCCGAAGTCCACCAAGATCAGCTCCAGCTGAAGAAAAGCCGAGACAAAGCGCCCAAACCATCCGAACCTAAGGTATCTCCTAGGAACTCAAACTTCTTTATCAAAGGAAGCCAGGTAAAGAAATCCTTATGCTCACAACAGTCGTTTCTTTTGCTTGTTTACAAAGAAACTCTAATGGCTTCCTCTTCTAACATTGCATCGGAAATTCCGAGTGATCTGAGAGATGTTTTGCAGGAATAATCTGATGTGTTTCCAAATGAGAATCATAAGGGATTGCCACCAGTCTGAGGCATTGAACACCAGATCGACTTCGTCCCAGGTGCGTCTCTTCCAAACCGGCCAGCTTACCGAACCAATCCTGTGAAGACAAAGGAACTTCAGAGACAGATTGGAGAGCTTCTTGAGAAGGGATACGTCAGGGAGAGCCTCAGCCCTTGTGACGTTCCTGTCCTCCTTGTGCCCATAAAGGATGGCACTTGGCGCATGTGTGTGGACTGCCGAGCCATCAATAACATTACGGTAAAGTATAGACATCCAATCCCTAGGCTTGATGACATGCTTGATGAGTTGCATGGATCTTCTGTGTTTTCTAAAATTGATTTGAAAATCGCATTCAAAACTAAACTAGGATTGTATGAATGGCTTGTCATGCCATTTGGCCTTACCAATGCACCTAGTACATTCATGCGTTTGATGAATCATATCTTGCGGTCCTTTATTGGCCATTTTTTGTTGTCTACTTTGATGATATTCTCATTTACAGCAAGAACCTTGATGATCAAAAATGCATTTGAAATCTGTTCTTGAAGTACTTAGGAAAGAACGTTTGTTTGCTAATCTTGGTAAGTGTTCTTTTGGGACAGATCACGTGGTCTTCTTAGGCTTTGTTGTAGGTGCAGATGAACTCAGAGTGGACGAAGAAAAGATCAAGGCCATCCGAGACTGGCCCAGTCCAACGACCGTGGGCGAGGTGAGAAGCTTTCACGGCCTGGCCAGGTTCTATCGAAGGTTTGTTCACAACTTCAGCTCTATAACCGCCCCTCTCACCGAAGTGATCAAGAAGAACGTTGGATTCAAGTGGGAACAAGCCCAAGAAGGGGCGTTCCAGATCCTTAAAGTGAAGTTGACTCAAGCCCCATTACTTGTTCTTCCTGATTTCTCTAAGACTTTCGAAATCGAATGTGATGCCTCGGGTGTAGGTATTGGTGCTGTCTTGATGCAGGATAGGAAACCCATTGCTTACTTCAGTGAGAAGCTTGGAGGAGCCACACTCAACTATCCCACTTATGACCAGGAACTGTAATCTTTGGTCCGGGCCCTTCAGACGTGACAGCACTACCTTTGGCCTAAGGAGTTCGTAATTCATACGGATCACCAGTCTTTGAAACATCTTAAGGGCCAGCAAAAGTTGAACAAAAGGCATGCACGTTGGGTCGAGTTCATTGAGACCTTTCCTTATGTAATCAAGTACAAGCAAGGTAAGGAAAACGTGGTAGCTGATGCCTTGTCCAGAAGGTATGTTCTTCTGTCCACTCTTGAGACCAAGTTGCTTGGTTTCGAGTTTATCAAAGACTTGTATGCAACTGATCCAGACTTCAAGGAAATTTTCAGAAAATGTTCCAAGATTTCCTATGGGAAGTAGTATCAAGTTTCTGATTTCTTATTCTTTGATAACCGTCTTTGTGTTCCCCAATGTTCTTTGAGGGAGTTGTTTGTCAGGGAATCTCACGGAGGAGGCTTGATGGGACATTTCAGAATCAAGAAAACCTACAAGGTGGTTTATGAGCACTTCTATTGGCCGAGTCTGATGAAAGATGTGGAGAGGATATGCAACCGTTGTGTGGTGTGCAAGAAGGCCAAGTCCAAAGTGAAAAACCAAGGTTTGTATTCAGCTTTACCCATTCCATCTCATCCTTGGGTAGATATCTCTTTGGATTTCGTGCTTGGATTGCCTAAGACTAAGGCCGGACGAGATTCTATCTTTGTGATAATTGATAGGTTTTCAAAAATGGTTCATTTCATACCTTGTCATAAAACTGATGATGGTGTGCATGTTGCTGAACTATTCTTTAGAGATGTTGTCCGATTGCATGGCATGCCTAGAACAATTGTGTCTGATCGAGATGCTAAGTTCCTTAGCTATTTCTGGAAGACCTTGTGGTCTAAACTAGGAACTAGAATTTTATTGTCGACCACTTGTCATCCTCAGACCGATGGTCAAACTGAGGTTGTGAACCGAACTTTGTCTGCATTGCTTAGGTATTTGGTTAATAAGAATTTTAGACTTTGGGAAGAATGTTTGCCACATGTTGAGTTTGCATACAATCATTCTGTGCATTCTGCTACTAAGTTCTCACCGTTTGAAATTGTTTATGGTTTCAACCCTATGTTTCCACTTGATCTTTTACCTTTGCCTTTGAGTGAAAGAGTTTGTGACACCCGTCACTTTCGAAATAGTAAAAATACTTCGATAAATACAAATATCTGAAATATCCATATATAAATATTTGAAAGTCCACATCCACGCATGAATTCCATAATATAAATTAAAATCTGAAACATAAGGTACGACATAAACCGAGAATCCAAAATACGAAATACCATAACGATAAAAGTCCAAAGGCCTAGAGGCCCGATAACGATAAAATCGATAAAACGATAGAAGCCCAAAAGCCCAATAGCACCGGTCCGAAAAATCACTCCTGCTCGTCGGTCTCACCTGAAAGGGGGAAATAAGGAGGGGTGAGCGACAGGGGAATCGCCCAGTGAGGTATGGGATGCTAAACCGCAAACCACTGACTCAGTTCATAGCACTACAACTATGTAGGCCTAGCTCTAGCACGAGACAATCACGGTGCCTATTACACCACACAGAACAATCACATATGTCTAGTGGACTAGACATGATACAACCAATGCGATAATAGCATATCACATTTCCTCATAAGGATATAAATATATATAACTCTACAGGCGTCGCTAGCACAGTAGTCCACACTGCACCCCGCAAATCTCTAAGGCGTCGTAAGTACAAACGTCTCTGTACCCCCGCAAATCTCCACAAACATGGCAGCCAGTGCAAACGTCTCTGCACCCCGCAAAACTCCTCAAACATAGGCAGCCAGTGCAAACGTCTCTGCACCCCGCAAATCTCCAAAACATGGACTCGCATATATATACATATATATAACAATTCTTAACATCAATCATTTCAATCAACCGTTGAATCCTCTATTATCCTATTTCCGGTTTAACAATCAATAATAATAATAAACAAGCAAGACTCTCAAACAGACTCGATTCACAGAGACGGATCATGTTTCGAAACTAAACTTTCCATAACGGTAGTACTAAACTAGCTCGGGATTTAACGGAGTAGCCCTCACCTTAGCAATGAAGAGAAGTGGTATATATGAACTCCAGCTGCTCAAATGGACTCCAAATCTGAAATCAGATCGAAATTTCGAGTCAGAACGCCTTTCGAACGGTTTAAAACGGGTATTTACGGAAAAGTCAACCCGCTGGTCAAAGATTAATAATTAATTAATTAATAATTAATTAATTAATTAATTAATTATTTAATTAATTAATCCGGTTTATCCTAACCGATTTCCAATTGATTTAAACCGACCGGTTTAGCCTAACCGAATTGAAATCAATTCAAACCGGCTAACCAACCGGTTAACCGAGTCAACCGAGTTGACTCACCGGGTCGACTCGGCCGAGTTGGCGAGTCGCCGGCGAGTCACCGGTGTCGGTCACCGGCGGCGACGGCGGAGATCCGGCGGTGGCTTACCGGAAAGTTGGCCGGCGGCGACGGCGGAGCTGCGGCGGAGAACGGTGGTCCGGCGGCGGCGCTGCGGCGGAGGACGGTGGTCCGGCGGCGGCGCGTGGAACTCACGCGCGCGCAGAGGCGAATCTTCGGGGGGCGCGTACGGCTTCGTCCAGGCTCCGATCGCGACGCGGTTGGTGTCTACGGCTTCGTCTTGACGAGAGGAACACGATGATGGCCTTGGATGCACGAGATTCACTACGGTTAGAAAGTTATGATCGATTTACTAAAACGACCGAAACATAACTCAAAACATGGCGGTTTCCGGTTACCTCGAGCTGCGGTTGATGGTGATGACGAGCTTGATGACGTCCTGGCGTGCGGTGGCTCCGGCGAGGACTCTTGGTGTGCTTCTCTCTCCCCTCTCTCTCTCTCTCTCTCTCTCTCTCTCTCTCTCTCTCTCTCTCTCTCTCTTTAAAGAAAAATGACTTGACCCTTGGGCAAAGCCTAGGGTTGGGGTCATTACAATTCTCCCCTACTTACAAGGACTCATAAGTTGTCATGTCCAATGTCAACCCGGAAAAGCTCCGGATAATCAATCATCATCTGGGGCTCGGACTCCCAAGTTTCTTCCTGAATACCATCTCTCTCCCAACGAACTTTGACCAACATAGTCATCATACCATCATCTGCTTTCACTTGGCGATCCAATAGCTCTACTGGCTGACACGGCGCACGCAAATTCCTACCAAGGTCACTGGGCGGCTGCTGCAAAATGAGCTCTGGTTCTCTCACGACTTTCCTCAAAACCGAAACATGAAACACGTCATGGAAATCTGATAACTCTTCGGATAAATCCAATCGGTAAGCAACTGCTCCAATTCGCTCCAAAATGGGATATGGTCCCATATATCTCGGTTTAAGCTTCTTCAGCTTCCGAGTCTTAGATCCTCCCTGAAATGTCCTCATTTTCAGGTATACCAGGTCGCCAACCTGGAACTCCAAATCTTTACGCCGCTTATCTGCATAACTCTTCTGACGGTCATGGGCTTCCCTAAGCCGCATCTTAAGCATCTCAACCTGCTCAACTGTCTCTTGAACCATTGCAGGTTCTATCTCACGTCGCTCCCCCACTTCGGTCCAACAAAGCGGTGTGCGACAAGGCCTACCATAAAGAGCCTCATATGGTGCCATCTTAATGCTCGAGTGATAACTATTATTGTAGGCGAACTCCGTTAGGGGTAGGTACTTTGCCCAACTCCCTTCCCAATCCAAAACACAAGCTCTAAGCATATCCTCCAAAGTCTGAATCGTCCTCTCTGACTGACCGTCTGTCTGCGGGTGATAAGCCGTACTCATATGCACTTTCGTCCCAAGCGCCTTCTGGAAGGCTCTCCAAAATTCGGACGTAAACTTTGTATCTCGATCTGATACAATGCTGACAGGAACTCCATGCAATCTCACAATCTCGCTGATGTAAGTCTGTGCTAACTGATCAGCTTTGTCCGTCTTCTTAATAGCTAGAAAATGGGCTGACTTGGTAAGTCTATCCACGATTACCCAGATGGCATTCTTTCCTCCTAAGGTGGTTGGCAACCCCGTCACAAAATCCATAGTTACCATGTCCCATTTCCACTCTGGCAATGGCAGGTTCTGCAATAACCCGCTAGGCACCTGATGCTCGGCCTTGACCATCTGACACGTCTGACACTGCGATATAAATGAAGCAACATCCCTCTTCATGCCAAGCCAATGATAATAACGCTTGAGATCCTTGTACATCTTGGTGTTTCCTGGATGAATAGAGAAACGCGAGTGGTGTGCCTGCTGCAAGATTTCCTTTTTTAACAACTCATCATTAGGCACACAAACCCGGTTCCGATACATGAACATCCCACTCGAAGCTGTATGATATCCAATACTCTCAATCTCGATCTGCTTACACAAAGCCTTATCAGCATCCTGAGCCTTACGCACTTTCCATAACAAATCTGCTTGCTCCACAGCCTCGAGGCCAACTGCCTCACCTTCCACGGTAGTGGCACACAATTTGAGACTAGCAAGTGTCCTAGTAAACTCTTGAACCTCCTTGGTTCCTGAAACATCGCTCCTGCGCCTGCTCAAGGCATCTGCTACTTGATTAGCTTTTCCCGGATGATAAGCAATATCCAGGTTGTAGTCTGCTAACAACTCGACCCACCTACGCTGCCTCAAATTCAAATCCGCCTGAGTGAAGATATATTTCAAACTCTTATGGTCCGTGAAGATCTTCACCTTCTCCCCATATAAATATGATCTCCAGATCTTCAGTGCAAATACAACTGCTGCTAACTCTAAATCATGCGTAGGATAGTTGACCTCGTGAGGCCTCAACTGACGTGATGCATATGCAATGACCTGACCTTCCTGCATCAATACACATCCTAAACCAGTGCCTGACGCATCAGTGTAAACCTCATATGGTATCCCTGGCCTCGGGAGTACCAAAACGGGCGCATGGGTCAGCTGTCGCTTTAACTCAGTGAAACTCCTCGAGCAATCGTCTGACCAATCAAACTTGACGTCTTTGCCCGTCAGCTTCGTCATTGGCTTTGCAATGCTAGCAAAACTCTTGACGTACTTCCTGTAGTACCCCGCCAAACCGAGAAAACTGCGGATCTCCGTAGCATTCTTTGGCGTCGGCCACTCTGAAATGGCGGTAATCTTCTCCTGATCTACGGCAACTCCTGCTTCTGAAATCACATGGCCCAAAAATCCAATCTTCCTCTGCCAAAAGCTACACTTACTCAGCTTGGCAAACAACTGGTGTTCCCGAAGCTTATCCAGCACAACCCTCAAATGCTCAGCATGCTCTTCTCTACTCCGAGAATAAACCAAAATGTCGTCGATGAAAACGATCACACACTTATCCAAGTGCTCCCGAAACACATCATTCATAAGCTTCATGAACGCTGCCGGTGCGTTCGTCAATCCAAATGGCATCACCACAAACTCATAATGCCCATAGCGTGTACGGAAGGCCGTCTTCCGCACATCTCCATCAGCTATCGCAATCTGGTGGTATCCCGATGCCAAGTCAATCTTAGAGAACCAAGAAGCTCCCTGCAACTGGTCCAACAACTCGTCAATACGCGGAAGCGGATACTTATTCTTGATGGTCACTTTGTTCAGACCTCTATAGTCGATACAAAGTCTGAAACTCCCATCTTTCTTTTTCACGAACAACACTGGTGCTCCCCACGGTGAAGTACTCGGCCTGATAAATCCCTTATCTGATAACTCTTCCAACTGTTTCTTCAATTCCGCCATCTCAGCTGGTGCAAGGCGGTATGGGGCTCGTGAAACTGGTGTTGCTCCTGGCTCCACCTCGATCGCAAGAACGTCTGCTCTAGCTGGTGGCGGCCCTTTTAAAGCCTCAAAAACGTCTTCGTACTCGAAAACCACTGGAATGTCATGCAGCTCCTGCTGACCATCCTCCTTAACCATCGAAATGGTCGCCAAAAATCCTTCTGCTCCTCTCTCCAGTAGCTCATCTGCGCGCAACATGGAGACAATGGAAATTCCATGGTGCGTCTTAATCCCCTGGAATATGATCTTCCCTTCTGCTCTGGGGATATGGACTCTCGCTCTCGGACAATCCAGTACTACTTGATGTCGTGACAACCAATCCATTCCAAGTATAACATCGTAGCAGCTCATCTCCAGTTCCGTCAAATCTCCGAGCAACTCAACTCCTCCAAGAATAACTGGTACATTGCGATGGACGCCGACTGCTCCCAATCTCTCCGTGCCGGCAGTCTGAATCTTCTTAGCCTTCGGTTCGAATACACCCCGAAAAGGCCAAGACTGGGCTAAGCGTGGACTCACAAAACTATGAGAGGCTCCCGTGTCGAATAAGGTGTGAGCTGACTTTCCTCCAACCAAAACCGATCCTACACAAGATTTTGCTAACTACACATGGCATCCACAAACCAAATTACTCAAACACAACAAGTATGAAAAAGTCACATACCCGCTATCGGCTCAGCTCCCTGGGGATCTCCAACTGCAAAGACACGTGGAGCGATGGCTAGACGCTTCGGTGGTGGTGGAAGTGCCGCATTGCCTCTCCTCGGACAATCTCTGTAGATGTGACCCGGCTGGTTGCAGCCGTAACAGTTCCTCGTTGCCACTGCTGGTGCTACTGCTGCTGCTGGTGTTGCAACCTGAGTTCGTGGTGGCTTCCTACAGTTCTTCGCAAGATGCCCAAACTGATCGCAATTATAGCACTGGAAACATTCCCCAAAATGGTGGCGACGACAACGCCCACAACGGGGTGCTCCAGTCTGCTCCCAAGGCCTCTTCTGCGACCCCGAAGCCCCTCCTGCCTTAGGCTGAACTGCTTTGGAGAACTTCTGCTCCTCACCCATACATTTCTCCTGCACAGCCGCCTTCTCTACCAGATCCTCCAAACTGGTGTAGGTAACCACACTGCACCTACCACGAAGCTCTACTCGCATCCCATCTAAGAACCTCCTGATCAGATCCTCCTCATCTATGTTGTTACCCACAAATCTGCGGAGCTGGTTAAACTCCCGCTCATACTCCCTGACAGACTTTGCACCCTGTCTCAAATGCTCGAAATCATTCTTCTTCTCATGCAAAGCTTCCCTCGGAAAATACTTCTTATTGAACGCGTAAAGAAAATCATCATATGTCAGCTCGCCACGGTGCATCAATCTCACTCCATCCCACCAGATTGATGCATCTCCGCGCAAATACAACTCAGCGATGTTTAGCTTGAGCCTTGGTGGGCACGAGATGGTCTTCAAACACTTATCCAAATTGTGCTTCCAATCGTGAGCAACTGTAGGTTCCGTCGTTCCAGTGAAATGCTCCAAGCTCACATACTTCATCTGTCCCAACACCCTGATAAATGTCTCATCAACCTCGGGCACCTGAACTGGGAAAGCAGGTGGCGGCGGTGGAACCTGAAAAACTCCTGGAACCGGCTGAACAGGAACCTGAGGGTACTGCTGGACTGGAGCCGGCTGATGTGGAACCTGATGATAATGCTGAACCTGAACTGGTGGAGCCTGCTGCATGCGAATCTGCGGACCCTGCTGTACTGCAGCCATCTGTCTGGCAACCTCCTGAGCAGCTATTCGGGCAGCCTCCTGGGCAGCTTGCTGGACTGTCTCCTGTGCAGCCTGCCTAGCCGCATCCTGAACCATCTGTCTCAAAGCATCCTGATCAATAGGCGGAGCCGCCTGCTGCGGAACTGCGGGCTGGACATGCTCATCCTCAGCCTCTCTAGCAACTCTGGCAGTCTGAGTACGAACAACTCTCTTCCTGGGCGCCATCTGAAAGAAAAGCGAAAAAGTTAACTTATGCCGATCTGTGGATACCAACATTTAAGAAGGAGTGATACCGAACGGAAAGGTGCTATTTATTTTTATTTTCAAAGTTCCCAGATCCCTGAAAATATTTTGAAATCGTTTAAAACCGTCAAAACCGAATAAAACCAGGTCTCCAAAAATCGCCATCCCGGGTCGGAGCCGGGACGGAACCCGCTCTGATACCAAATGTGACACCCGTCACTTTCGAAATAGTAAAAATACTTCGATAAATACAAATATCTTAAATATCCATATATAAATATTTGAAAGTCCACATCCACGCATGAATTCCATAATATAAAATAAAATCCGAAACATAAGGTACGACATAAACCGAGAATCCAAAATACGAAATACCATAACGATAAAAGTCCAAAGGCCTAGAGGCCCGATAACGATAAAATCGATAAAACGATAGAAGCCCAAAAGCCCAATAGCACCGGTCCGAAAAATCACTCCTGCTCATCGGTCTCACCTGAAAGGGGGAAATAAGGAGGGGTGAGCGACAGGGGAATCGCCCAGTGAGGTATGGGATGCTAAACCGCAAACCACTGACTCAGTTCATAGCACTACAACTATGTAGGCCTAGCTCTAGCACGAGACAATCACGGTGCCTATTACACCACACAGAACAATCACATATGTCTAGTGGACTAGACATGATACAACCAATGCGATAATAGCATATCACATTTCCTCATAAGGATATAAATATATATAACTCTACAGGCGTCGCTAGCACAGTAGTCCACACTGCACCCCGCAAATCTCTAAGGCGTCGTAAGTACAAACGTCTCTGTACCCCCGCAAATCTCCACAAACATGGCAGCCAGTGCAAACGTCTCTGCACCCCGCAAAACTCCTCAAACATAGGCAGCCAGTGCAAACGTCTCTGCACCCCGCAAATCTCCAAAACATGGACTCGCATATATATACATATATATAACAATTCTTAACATCAATCATTTCAATCAACCGTTGAATCCTCTATTATCCTATTTCCGGTTTAACAATCAATAATAATAATAAACAAGCAAGACTCTCAAACAGACTCGATTCACAGAGACGGATCATGTTTCGAAACTAAACTTTCCATAACGGTAGTACTAAACTAGCTCGGGATTTAACGGAGTAGCCCTCACCTTAGCAATGAAGAGAAGTGGTATATATGAACTCCAGCTGCTCAAATGGACTCCAAATCTGAAATCAGATCGAAATTTCGAGTCAGAACGCCTTTCGAACGGTTTAAAACGGGTATTTACGGAAAAGTCAACCCGCTGGTCAAAGATTAATTATTTAATTAATTAATTAATTAATTAATTAATTAATTAATTAATTAATCCGGTTTATCCTAACCGATTTCCAATTGATTTTAACCGACCGGTTTAGCCTAACCGAATTGAAATCAATTCAAACCGGCAACCAACCGGTTAACCGAGTCAACCGAGTTGACTCACCGGGTCGACTCGGCCGAGTTAGCGAGTCGCCGGCGAGTCACCGGTGTCGGTCACCGGCGGCGACGGCGGAGATCCGGCGGTGGCTTACCGGAAAGTTGGCCGGCGGCGACGGCGGAGAACGGTGGTCCGGCGGCGGCGCTGCGGCGGAGGACGGTGGTCCGACGGCGGCGCGTGGAACTCACGCGCGCGCAGAGGCGAATCTTCGGGGGGCGCGTACGGCTTCGTCCAGGCTCCGATCGCGACGCGGTTGGTGTCTACGGCTTCGTCTTGACGAGAGGAACACGATGATGGCCTTGGATGCACGAGATTCACTACGGTTAGAAAGTTATGATCGATTTACTAAAACGACCGAAACATAACTCAAAACATGGCGGTTTCCGGTTACCTCGAGCTGCGGTTGATGGTGATGACGAGCTTGATGACGTCCTGGCGTGCGGTGGCTCCGGCGAGGACTCTTGGTGAGCTTCTTCCTTCCCTCTCTCTCTCTCTCTCTCTCCTCTCTCTCTCTCCTCCTCTCCTCTCCTCTCTCTCTCTCTCTCTCTCTCTCCTCTAAAAAAAAATGACTTGACCCTTGGGCAAAGCCTAGGGTTGGGGTCATTACAAGCACTGCCCCAATGTGCTAGCTGTGAGTAGCTCACAAGGCTGTGACCGTCTTGGCTCAAGTCTATGCCCATGAAGCTACTGTGTGTGTACCATATGATGAATACTCCCACAGTTTCAACTCCCACATACATACCAATCACCTGTTTGATAAGTTAACATATTAAAAGTTAGAATCAAGAATAATCCTCAGAAGATGAACAAGTGAGAGAAAAAGGTCATTGTATACCATATAACAGAAGAGGATCCAGGGAGTGATTAGCGAGTCATCGCTTCTGCAAGGAGGCTTCTTCATAATATCCTTTTCAGGGGGATTGAATCCAAGAATTGTAGCTGGAGGACCGTCTGTTACGAGATTCACCCACAGAAGCTGAACTGGGATCATGCCTTCTGGGATTCCAAGAGCAGCTGTCAAGAATATCGATGCAACCTCACCAATGTTGGAAGAGATCATGTACCTTTCATTCATCATAGTCAGATTAATAGGATCAATATATTTTTATATACCTCAAGCCACCAATGAGTAACAATAGAAGAATCGCCTGATGAAAGCCTTCATGTTGTTATAGATGGATGTGCCTTCACCAACAGCTGCAACGATTGTGCTGAAATTATCATCTGCTAGCACCATGTCAGAAGCCTCCTTTGCTACCTGCGAACATAACCCCAGAGCTTTAGAAAGCTAATAGAGACATAATCATCCCGTTTTTGCAGGTGAGAGAGAAGAGAGAGGAATACATCTGTGCCGGCAATGCCCATAGCAACTCCTATATCAGCCAACTCCAGTGCAGGAGCATCATTGATTCCATCTCCAGTCATGGCAACCACTTCTCCATCTTCTTTGAGTAACCTAACAATCTCTTGTTTGTGCTTTGGTTCAGCCCTCGAGAACAAGAGCCCTCCAGTTTGTCTTAGATGATTCTTCTGATCTTGAACATCCATAAACTCTTTTCCAGTCAAGCTTCTTGAAGAGATATCCTCATTTTCTTTGAATACTCCAATTTCACGGCAGATTGCTTCAGCAGTGCTCTTGTTGTCTCCGGTAATGACCATGACTCGGATACCTGATGTTCTGCAGTCTATGATGCGCCCAAAGGAACGATCACTTTGACCGGTAAGGAAAGATATGGACTCGATCCGTGAGGAAGGAGAACTGATGGAATGAACGGTGACACAAAGGGTTGCGGATGGCCCAATGATACTACCAGAGTGCTTGATTGTCGCCTGATATGACTCACAGGTCTGACAAGGAAGCAAACTCGATCTGTTGCCGGATATGACGCACCGGTGCAACAAGAAAGAGGCGTTAACTTGGAGCTAACCACACCAAGAAAACTTAAGAAATGTTCAACGAAGAACAGAGAGAATAAACTCATAAAAAGGAGGAAAAAATATGTTTTATTTCGTGGCTTAT
This sequence comes from Brassica napus, assembly GCF_020379485.1. Taxonomy (NCBI): domain Eukaryota; kingdom Viridiplantae; phylum Streptophyta; class Magnoliopsida; order Brassicales; family Brassicaceae; genus Brassica; species Brassica napus. The sequence continues at coordinate 28,975 of NW_026014586.1, forward strand.
GAGCCATATATATAGGATTTGTAGTCAAAGAAAGCCATAAACAATTATGGGAAATACAAACCTAGGAAAAGACAACATTGACTAGAAAATAATAAAGGGAGTCAAAGTTGGTGAAATTGATGAAGACTGGGCAAAGTGACTTCTCCTTCTGTCCAGGTTCATTCTGGTCGTGCTGGTACTTGGTGTAAGGATCAGGACGTGATCACGATGATCCACACGGCCTGTCGGGTGATTAACACGAACGGACTGAACTATCGGATGATCTGCTGAACCAAGTTGTTTACTATTGTGAAACAAGTCCTTTGACAGCTCAAGTATCCATGTCTTAGTGAAATATGAAAGATAAAAATCCATCATAGGGTCGGACACTGAAGCAAGAACTTCAGTACAGCCTTCGGGACACGCGGGACACACCAAAAGAGCCATAAAGGAAAATCTGTGAACATCTTTGGATTCTTCTCGTTCCAAGTGGATTCTGATTTGACGATCAGTCTTAGAATGTTGAAATGGTTGGGAAAGAAGTGATGTGGGTCGATCATTCTATCTCTAGGTCGTGGTTCAAGACTGAGCTCCATTACGGGCGTATGTGGGTCGATGCAGTGGACAGCACGTGCGGTACGGTCGGGGTGATCGGATGGGACGGGATGGGACGGTATGGACGGTCTGATCAGCACGATCCATTGGGAAATTATGATCAGCATGGACGGAATGATCAGATGGACTATCACATGCAGCAAGACTGGCATGATCCGACATGAAAACGTCGGTTTGGTCGAGCTGGTTGACAAGAACGCCACCTTGGGCCGTATCCATGATCCGAGCCGGTCGATGCTCGATCTGGGTCACATCATACTCTCCCTCTTCAAAAGGATTTGTCCTCAATCCATTGTACCTATATCAAAAGGAAAGAAATTAGATACAAAAGAATTAAAACTCAAGGGAAATTCAATGAATGAAATGATTGGACAGAAACATCCTTGGAGTTTTGAAGTCGTTTTCATCAAGTAATTCCAAGTCCTTTGGCGTCCATCATTGCTTGCTCTCCTTGGGAAATGATCATGTTTATCCTGTTCATTCAAAACAACTAGAGAAACCACATCAAATCTGATAAAGAAATAATCAAAGGGTTTCTCTATCCTTAAGACATCAAAAACATGATCCAAACTCTTAGGATAATCTTCAAGCACGTGGGCAAGCATTAAGCAAGTAAACTGATCACCAAAAATTGGTTTATCAATTTTAAAATTAGGCCAAGCTGTGAAACGGTTAGGGAAAGAAAGTGACAATGCCAAATCTGAAAAATTATCATCATGAACGAAATCAAATTGATTCTTTGGCCTAAGTAATTTTGGTTCATACATTTTTCTACACCAAATCTTTTTCAAAGCACAGCTTAAGTAAAACAATTCATGAAAAAGTTTAAGCAATACGTTTTTCAACCAAGTAAAGATGTGTTTTCTTTTGGAAATTCTCGGATTCAAAACGTTTTCATGATGAGCAGAGACAATCACAACCCATCATCCTGATCAATAGGCGGAGCCGCCTGCTGCGGAACTGCGGGTTGGACATGCTCATCCTCAGCCTCTCTAGCAACTCTGGCAGTCTGAGTACGAACAACTCTCTTCCTGGGCGCCATCTGAAAGAAAAGCGAAAAAGTTAACTTATGCCGATCTGTGGATACCAACATTTAAGAAGGAGTGATACCGAACGGAAAGGTGCTATTTATTTTTATTTTCAAAGTTCCCAGATCCCTGAAAATATTTTGAAATCGTTTAAAACCGTCAAAACCGAATAAAACCAGGTCTCCAAAAATCGCCATCCCGGGTCGGAGCCGGGACGGAACCCGCTCTGATACCAAAATGTGACACCCGTCACTTTCGAAATAGTAAAAATACTTCGATAAATACAAATATCTTAAATATCCATATATAAATATTTGAAAGTCCACATCCACGCATGAATTCCATAATATAAAATAAAATCCGAAACATAAGGTACGACATAAACCGAGAATCCAAAATACGAAATACCATAACGATAAAAGTCCAAAGGCCTAGAGGCCCGATAACGATAAAATCGATAAAACGATAGAAGCCCAAAAGCCCAATAGCACCGGTCCGAAAAATCACTCCTGCTCATCGGTCTCACCTGAAAGGGGAAATAAGGAGGGGTGAGCGACAGGGGAATCGCCCAGTGAGGTATGGGATGCTAAACCGCAAACCACTGACTCAGTTCATAGCACTACAACTATGTAGGCCTAGCTCTAGCACGAGACAATCACGGTGCCTATTACACCACACAGAACAATCACATATGTCTAGTGGACTAGACATGATACAACCAATGCGATAATAGCATATCACATTTCCTCATAAGGATATAAATATATATAACTCTACAGGCGTCGCTAGCACAGTAGTCCACACTGCACCCCGCAAATCTCTAAGGCGTCGTAAGTACAAACGTCTCTGTACCCCCGCAAATCTCCACAAACATGGCAGCCAGTGCAAACGTCTCTGCACCCCGCAAAACTCCTCAAACATAGGCAGCCAGTGCAAACGTCTCTGCACCCCGCAAATCTCCAAAACATGGACTCGCATATATATACATATATATAACAATTCTTAACATCAATCATTTCAATCAACCGTTGAATCCTCTATTATCCTATTTCCGGTTTAACAATCAATAATAATAATAAACAAGCAAGACTCTCAAACAGACTCGATTCACAGAGACGGATCATGTTTCGAAACTAAACTTTCCATAACGGTAGTACTAAACTAGCTCGGGATTTAACGGAGTAGCCCTCACCTTAGCAATGAAGAGAAGTGGTATATATGAACTCCAGCTGCTCAAATGGACTCCAAATCTGAAATCAGATCGAAATTTCGAGTCAGAACGCCTTTCGAACGGTTTAAAACGGGTATTTACGGAAAAGTCAACCCGCTGGTCAAAGATTAATTATTTAATTAATTAATTAATTAATTAATTAATTAATTAATTAATTAATCCGGTTTATCCTAACCGACTTTCAATTGATTTTAACCGACCGGTTTATCCTAACCGAATCGAAATCGATTTAAACCGGTCAAACCACCGGTTGACCGAGTCAACCGAGTTGACTCACCGGGTCGACTCGGCCGAGTTAGCGAGTCGCCGGCGAGTCACCGGTGTCGGTCACCGGCGGCGACGGCGGAGATCCGGCGGTGGCTTACCGGAAAGTTGGCCGGCGGCGACGGCGGAGAACGGTGGTCCGGCGGCGGCGCTGCGGCGGAGGACGGTGGTCCGACGGCGGCGCGTGGAACTCACGCGCGCGCAGAGGCGAATCTTCGGGGGGCGCGTACGGCTTCGTCCAGGCTCCGATCGCGACGCGGTTGGTGTCTACGGCTTCGTCTTGACGAGAGGAACACGATGATGGCCTTGGATGCACGAGATTCACTACGGTTAGAAAGTTATGATCGATTTACTAAAACGACCGAAACATAACTCAAAACATGGCGGTTTCCGGTTACCTCGAGCTGCGGTTGATGGTGATGACGAGCTTGATGACGTCCTGGCGTGCGGTGGCTCCGGCGAGGACTCTTGGTGAGCTTCTTCCTTCCTCTCTCTCTCTCTCTCTCTCTCTCTCTCTCTCTCTCTCTCTCTCTCTCTCTCTCTCTCTCTCTCTCTCTCTCTCTTAAAGAAAAATGACTTGACCCTTGGGCAAAGCCTAGGGTTGGGGTCATTACAAGCACTGCCCCCAATGTGCTAGCTGTGAGTAGCTCACAAGGCTGTGACCGTCTTGGCTCAAGTCTATGCCCATGAAGCTACTGTGTGTGTACCATATGATGAATACTCCCACAGTTTCAACTCCCACATACATACCAATCACCTGTTTGATAAGTTAACATATTAAAAGTTAGAATCAAGAAATAATCCTCAGAAGATGAACAAGTGAGAGAAAAAGGTCATTGTATACCATATAACAGAAGAGGATCCAGGGAGTGATTAGCGAGTCATCGCTTCTGCAAGGAGGCTTCTTCATAATATCCTTTTCAGGGGGATTGAATCCAAGAATTGTAGCTGGAGGACCGTCTGTTACGAGATTCACCCACAGAAGCTGAACTGGGATCATGCCTTCTGGGATTCCAAGAGCAGCTGTCAAGAATATCGATGCAACCTCACCAATGTTGGAAGAGATCATGTACCTTTCATTCATCATAGTCAGATTAATAGGATCAATATATTTTTATATACCTCAAGCCACCAATATGAGTAACAATAGAAGAATCGCCTGATGAAAGCCTTCATGTTGTTATAGATGGATGTGCCTTCACCAACAGCTGCAACGATTGTGCTGAAATTATCATCTGCTAGCACCATGTCAGAAGCCTCCTTTGCTACCTGCGAACATAACCCCAGAGCTTTAGAAAGCTAATAGAGACATAATCATCCCGTTTTTGCAGGTGAGAGAGAAGAGAGAGGAATACATCTGTGCCGGCAATGCCCATAGCAACTCCTATATCAGCCAACTCCAGTGCAGGAGCATCATTGATTCCATCTCCAGTCATGGCAACCACTTCTCCATCTTCTTTGAGTAACCTAACAATCTCTTGTTTGTGCTTTGGTTCAGCCCTCGAGAACAAGAGCCCTCCAGTTTGTCTTAGATGATTCTTCTGATCTTGAACATCCATAAACTCTTTTCCAGTCAAGCTTCTTGAAGAGATATCCTCATTTTCTTTGAATACTCCAATTTCACGGCAGATTGCTTCAGCAGTGCTCTTGTTGTCTCCGGTAATGACCATGACTCGGATACCTGATGTTCTGCAGTCTATGATGCGCCCAAAGGAACGATCACTTTGACCGGTAAGGAAAGATATGGACTCGATCCGTGAGGAAGGAGAACTGATGGAATGAACGGTGACACAAAGGGTTGCGGATGGCCCAATGATACTACCAGAGTGCTTGATTGTCGCCTGATATGACTCACAGGTCTGACAAGGAAGCAAACTCGATCTGTTGCCGGATATGACGCACCGGTGCAACAAGAAAGAGGCGTTAACTTGGAGCTAACCACACCAAGAAAACTTAAGAAATGTTCAACGAAGAACAGAGAGAATAAACTCATAAAAAGGAGGAAAAAATATGTTTTATTTCGTGGCTTATGAGCCATATATATAGGATTTGTAGTCAAAGAAAGCCATAAACAATTATGGGAAATACAAACCTAGGAAAAGACAACATTGACTAGAAAATAATAAAGGGAGTCAAAGTTGGTGAAATTGATGAAGACTGGGCAAAGTGACTTCTCCTTCTGTCCAGGTTCATTCTGGTCGTGCTGGTACTTGGTGTAAGGATCAGGACGTGATCACGATGATCCACACGGCCTGTCGGGTGATTAACACGAACGGACTGAACTATCGGATGATCTGCTGAACCAAGTTGTTTACTATTGTGAAACAAGTCCTTTGACAGCTCAAGTATCCATGTCTTAGTGAAATATGAAAGATAAAAATCCATCATAGGGTCGGACACTGAAGCAAGAACTTCAGTACAGCCTTCGGGACACGCGGGACACACCAAAAGAGCCATAAAGGAAAATCTGTGAACATCTTTGGATTCTTCTCGTTCCAAGTGGATTCTGATTTGACGATCAGTCTTAGAATGTTGAAATGGTTGGGAAAGAAGTGATGTGGGTCGATCATTCTATCTCTAGGTCGTGGTTCAAGACTGAGCTCCATTACGGGCGTATGTGGGTCGATGCAGTGGACAGCACGTGCGGTACGGTCGGGGTGATCGGATGGGACGGGATGGGACGGTATGGACGGTCTGATCAGCACGATCCATTGGGAAATTATGATCAGCATGGACGGAATGATCAGATGGACTATCACATGCAGCAAGACTGGCATGATCCGACATGAAAACGTCGGTTTGGTCGAGCTGGTTGACAAGAACGCCACCTTGGGCCGTATCCATGATCCGAGCCGGTCGATGCTCGATCTGGGTCACATCATACTCTCCCTCTTCAAAAGGATTTGTCCTCAATCCATTGTACCTATATCAAAAGGAAAGAAATTAGATACAAAAGAATTAAAACTCAAGGGAAATTCAATGAATGAAATGATGGACAGAAACATCCTGGAGTTTTGAAGTCGTTTCATCAAGTAATTCCAAGTCCTTGGCGTCCATCATTGCTTGCTCTCCTTGGGAAATGATCATGTTTATCCTGTTCATTCAAAACAACTAGAGAAACCACATCAAATCTGATAAAGAAATAATCAAGGGTTTCTCTATCCTTAAGACATCAAAAAAATGATCCAAACTCTTAGGATAATCTTCAAGCACGTGGGCAAGCATTAAGCAAGTAAACTGATCACCAAAAATTGGTTTATCAATTTTAAAATTAGGCCAAGCTGTGAAACGGTTAGGGAAAGAAAGTGACAATGCCAAATCTGAAAAATTATCATCATGAACGAAATCAAATTGATTCTTGGCCTAAGTAATTTTGGGTTCATACATTTTTCTACACCAAATCTTTTTCAAAGCACAGCTTAAGTAAAAACAATTCATGAAAAAGTTTAAGCAATACGTTTTTCAACCAAGTAAAGATGTGTTTTTCTTTTGGAA
>NW_026014587.1:0-25232 GCF_020379485.1 Brassica napus
CGGAAATGGGAATATTCTCCATTTTTGAGCTATGACGCTTAAGGGCAGAAGGGGAAATGCGCAAAACCGACCTAGGAGTAAGTATACAAGGAGTCCTAGGTGAGAGGCAAGGGATTCGCGATAAAGAGCAAATTAGCACTTAGAGCATTTAGGCACTTTCCGTTTTTGTTATTTCGAGTTGCGATTCAACTAGGTTCTGCAGTCTTAGGTTATTAGAACTAGGGAACTTGCCAACAGCTCTTGTAGCAAGGCTCCTACCTTGTTGTAAACGTCCTACGATTTTTTTATTCTTTTCGTTTTTACTTTCGTGTTCTGATTGCTTGGCGTGTGGGTTTGGCAGATATCAAAGACCTCTGGAAAATTAGGTTTTCCTAACTTTCCTAATTTAAACGAAAATTCGCCAGTGTGAATTTCGGTTCCCACAGTTTGGCGCTAGAAGAGGGGGGGGGGTATGGATTACTCTAACTCATAGCCGCAAACGCTTGAATCAAAACAATGTCTGGAAATACGAAAGACAAAATGCAGTTCGCAATAACGCTGGTAAGACAACTCCAGCCGCCACTGCGCCTATGGCCAACGTTACACTAAACGTCCCAGTTCTTGAGAAAAAAATCGAAAACTGATATTCCGTGTTTTTAACGGTTTTAAACTCGTTTTGGAGCAATTAAATGGTCGGTTTTAATTAATGTTTTGGTCTATTTGATGCGTTTTCGTGTTCTTAAGTGTAATATGCAGGTTACTAGATAGCTTGCAAGAAAAGAACGCATTCGGGATTTATTCAGAAGCAAGATGGACCGAACAATGGACCGAATGAGAAGTATTGATCGCACAGGACATAGATCGACCGATCCATTGTCTGTGGATCGACCGATCCAGAGCTAAGAAGAAAAGCGTGTCGCTACGGTTTCATGCACTAGATCGACCGATCCGGTCCATGTGGATCGACCGATCCCACGCTCTACGGGCTCCACACGCACCAACGAGCTTTTCACTCCTTTTTACCCACTCCCCTCAATAATGGACAAAAGAACTCGACTTTTGGGACTCAGAAAAGACCAGGGACGACCAAGAAGGAGATTTACAAGTTCTTGAGAGAGATTTGAGAGTTTTGTAACTTGTTTTGTGTGATTTGTGAAGATTTGTAAAGGAGTTCATCTCAAAACCATTTGGAGAAGATCTTCTGAACCTTTACTCTGTTTTAATACAATCTTATCATGTTTTCTTCATCAAAATCGTGTTGTTCTTGCTTAGTTATGTGTGAGTAGTCATCTAGTTGGGTTTAGGGGTTCTCATAGGGGATTTCTTGATGTTTTGATTCATAAAACGTGTGTAGACTAAGGGATTACGTTTTGGTTCTTCATCTAATGGATTTCTTACTGCTTGAACTGAATTGATCACTTAGTTCATGATATCAGATTGTTTGATGCACCGAAAGTGATTGTTTGAACTTCCGAAAATACTTTAGATGAGCAAAGTGTCCTTAACCCTCGGAAGTTGATGTTATTGCGCTTTGTGAACATATTGAACCTGTTCTTAATGCTTGTTTAGAAATTGAAACTCAGCGGAAGTTAGTGTGGAGATTTCTATAACATAGAGAATTAGCGCTACGGAAGTAGGTTAATTCTAATATCGTGTTTGAGTTCTAGACGGTTCTTAATATATCCCTGTGTCTGCCATTAATTGTATCTTGATTAAAAAGAAATCCCTGAGAATTCCCAATGCCCAACGTTTGTTTTAAAATAGTTTTCAAATCGTTTAAATCATCTTTTTACAGCTTGTTTATGTTTTGTGACACTAAAGAAAATTAAATAAAAACCATCAAAAATATATCTTCGTTCGCTGTAGCTATTAACTTGTCTGCAACTCTACGTGTGATCATCGGTCCCTGTGGATTCGATCCCGCATTACTACTGCGTACTTTACTGTGCACTTGCAGTTAGATAATCGGGTTAAAACTCGACACATCAAGTTTTTGGCGCCGTTGCCGGGGACCATTTGGTCACCCTAGAGTTAATGATCAGTTTAAGACTATAGCATTTTTATTTTGTCTAATGTTTCTGTCTTTCTCTTTCTGTTTGTGTTTTCAGGTGAATGAGCGGATTTCATACTAGAAGCAAAGGATCATCGAATTTAATACCTTTGGAGTTAGAGCTCGGCCGCCTAGAGAGACAAGTGAAAAAGAAAAGACTTGAGTCCGCTGAAGAGGTTGAAATGGCTGAACACCAAGAAGACCAGTTTCAGGACAACCCGCAAAATCCAATTCCTGTAGATGAACGAGAAGGCAACAATGCTGGTGATAATCAGCAGGCTGGTGTAGCTGCAAGACAACAGGCTGGAGACTATGGCATGCCTAGGATGACGCTTGCACATTATGATACACCAGATGCATTCTATGCCGATCGTTCTGGGATTCGCCCACCTCCCATTGAGAGAAGAGACTTTGAGATCAAGACTGGTCTCATTAATTTGGTGGAGAAAAATCCGTTTCATGGAAACCCGTCTGAGGACCCGATGTATCACTTGGAGCATTTTGAGCGAGTCTGTGACACCAGCAGACATAATGGAGTTCCTCAAGGCGCTTTGAAATGCAGGTTGTTCCCGTTTTCCTTAGCTGATAAAGCTATCAGATGGTTAAAGTCCATCCCTCCAGGATCTCTTACTACATGGGAAGAGACAAGAGCTGCTTTTCTACAGCATTTCTTCACCAAGTCAAGGTCCACATATCTGAGAAGCAGAATTGGAAGCTTTCAGCAGCTTGATTCAGAAAGCTTTCATGAGGCTTGGGAGCGTTTCAAGGAGTACACACAGGACTGCCCTCACCATGGTTACACTGATGTGAGCTTGCTGAACATTTTCTATAATGGAGTTCATGAAGAGAGTCAAGATGCCATGGACACAGCAAGTAATGGTGATTTCATGACCAAGACTGTTGAAGAAGCTTACACCTTGCTGAACAACCTGTCATCCAGCAAAGCAAACCGCAAGTCAAGGTTTGACACCAGCCAGAAGGGTGTTGGTTATGAATCCAAGAAGATAGATGAGCTGAATGCCAAGATTGAGATGCTTCTCAAGAGAGATCAGAAATCTGTGAAATTTGTGGAGGAGCAAGGCTATCGTTCCTCACAAGAAACTGTTGGTGATGATTCAGATGATATGCAAGCTGATGTGAACTACATTGGTGGTCAAGGAAACTACAACAGAGGCTACAATCAGAACCTTGGATGGAGTCAAAATCAGCAAAATAATCTGTCTTACCGGAGCAACAATGTGGAGAATCCACAACATCAGTCCTACCCTCAGGCAGGAAACAGGCAGAACCAGAATCAGAACCAGAGTGTGTTCAACCAAGGATATCAGAACAGAAATCAATATCAGGGGAACAACTCGGGCAACTCAGGATTTCAGCAAAGGCAGCAGTACAACAACTACCAGAATCAAGGGAATGCCTCTTCGTCACAGTCTTCTCAGGATAACGAAATTAAGAAGATGCTGCAAATGGTGCTAGAAGGTCAGAAGAATAGCACTGCAGAGATAAACACCAAGGTGGATAACATGTATGGAGAGCTTAATGGGAAGTTTGAAGCTTTGAACACCCATTTGAAAGTTTTGGAAAAGCAAGTTGCTCAAACCGCCTCCAGCAGCAGAACAGCACCTGGATTTCTACCAGGGAAGTCAGAGACGAATCCCAAGGAGTTTGTGAATGCTGTAACACTTAGGAGTGGAAAAACGATTGAGGGATCGAATAAGAAAGAGATCGACCGATCTCAGGAACAGATCGACCGATCCAAAGGGATGGAGATCGACCGATCCGGTCCATGTGGATCGACCGATCCCGTGTCAACGAAGCCAAATTCCTCTGAACCTGAAGAGGTGTATGTGGCGCCTCCTGCTTATGTTCCTAAGGCTCCATACCCATCCAGACCAAGGCAGAAGATCAAAGAACGTGAGTACGAGAAGCTAAAGAACCTTGTTGGGGAGTTACATGTGAGATTGCCATTCGTTGAAGCGGTGAAGATGGTACCTTCTCTTAAAAGGTACATGAAGGAGATTCTTACCGATAAGATGAGCCTAGAGCGTGGTGTGTTGATGCTCAATGAGGAATGTAGCGCAGTTCTACAAAATGTCATGCCTAAAAAGCGTGAAGATCCCGGAGCATTTGTTCTACCATGCCGCATTGGATCACTTACCTTTGAGAAGAGTCTCTGCGATCTGGGTTCAGGAGTGAGCCTAATGCCTTTCTCTGTCTCTGAGAGGCTAGGCATGACGAACTACAAACCTACAAGGATCTCCTTGGTCCTTGCTGACCGATCAGTGCGAAGACCAGTCGGTGTACTAGAAAACATCCCTGTTGGTGTTGGAAAGGGATATGTGCTTACCGATTTTGTAGTTCTGGAGCTGGAAGAGGAACCTAAAGATCCTCTCATTTTGGGCAGACCGTTTTTAGCTACTGCTGGAGCCATGATTGATGTACAGAATGGGCATATAGACTTACGTCTAGGAGACATGGCGATGAGATACAATGTGGAGAAGGTGCTGAAAAATCCGACTATTGATGGACAGACTTTCTGGGTTGATACATTGACTGAACTGGTGGAGGAAATGGATGAAGAGTTGCACACTGATGATCCTCTACAAGTCGCATTGACCCAAAGGGAGAGTGAGTTCGGGTTCATGAACCAAGAAGTGGTTGGATTTTCTGAGATTTTGGATTCAGCCTCACCGATTGAGAAGCATGTCGCCTATGTCAGCCTTGAAGACTCAGGCACCGATAAAACCGTCAAACCGTCATCCTCCCAACCAGATTGGAGTGAGGAGAATGCTCCAAAGGTGGAACTTAAAGCCCTCCCAGCTGGGCTGAGGTATGCATTCTTGGGACCGAATTCCACATATCCTGTTATTATTTGTGCTAACCTGAATAATGTGGAGACCGCTTTGCTTCTTTCAAAATTGCGAAAGTATAGAAAAGCATTGGGGTACTCTTTGGATGATATTACAGGTATTTCTCCAGATCTTTGCATGCACAAGATTCACTTGGAGGATGAGTCAAAGACGTCCATAGAGCACCAGCGAAGACTGAATCCCAAACTGATGGAAGTTGTGAAAAAGGAGATTCTAAAGCTGTTGAGTGCAGGGGTGATCTACCCAATTTCAGACAGCACTTGGGTGAGCCCGGTTCATGTGGTTCCTAAGAAGGGTGGCATCACTGTCATCACAAATGAGAAGGCTGAGCTGATTCCTACCAGAACAGTCACAGGGCATAGGATGTGCATTGACTACAGGAAGCTAAACTCAGCCACAAGGAAGGACCACTTCCCACTTCCTTTCATTGACCAGATGCTGGAAAGACTAGCCAACCACCCCTACTACTGTTTTCTCGATGGCTACTCCGGGTTCTTTCAGATACCCATTCATCCAGAGGACCAAGAGAAGACAACATTCACCTGTCCATACGGTACTTTTGCCTACAGGAGAATGCCCTTCGGATTGTGCAATGCTCCTGCCACTTTCCAGAGATGCATGATGTCGATCTTTACTGATCTTATTGAGGACATTATGGAGGTTTTTATGGACGATTTCTCAGTCTACGGTTCTTCATTTACCGACTGCCTTGCTAATCTGTGCAAGGTGCTGGAAAGATGTGAGGAGAAGAACTTGGTGCTAAATTGGGAGAAGTGCCATTTCATGGTGAAAGATGGCATTGTTTTGGGTCACAGGATATCAGAGCAGGGTATCGAGGTTGACAAAGCAAAGATTGAAGTTATGACCAGCCTACAGCCTCCTAGGACAGTGAGGGATATTCGGAGTTTTCTGGGACATGCCGGTTTCTACAGGAGGTTTATCAAAGACTTCTCTATGATAGCGAGGCCACTCACCCGTCTGCTGTGCAAAGAAGCGAAGTTTGTTTTTGATGCTGACTGCCTCGCTGCGTTTCAGATTCTCAAGAAGTCTCTAGTCAGTGCTCCCATTGTGCAGCCACCAGATTGGGACTTGCCATTTGAAATAATGTGTGACGCAAGTGATTACGCGATTGGAGCTGTTTTGGGGCAGAGAAAAGACAAGAAACTCCATGTGATCTATTATGCCAGCCGAACGCTTGATGATGCTCAAATCAAGTATGCTACCACTGAGAAGGAGTTGCTGGCAGTAGTTTATGCTTTCGAGAAGTTCAGGTCCTATTTGGTGGGCTCGAAAGTAATTGTGCACACAGATCATGCAGCCTTGAAGTACCTGATGACGAAAAAAGATGCTAAACCGAGACTCTTAAGGTGGATCTTACTGCTACAGGAGTTTGATATTGAGATCAGAGACAAGAGAGGAGCAGAAAATGGAGTGGCAGATCATCTTTCCCGAATGAGAGTGGAAGCTGAAACACCACTGGATGATACATTACCCGAGGAGAATGTCTATGTGATCACCTTGCTGGAGGATGAGTATTTGGATCAGGCTGATTGCTGTGTCATGAGACAAATTCAGGATGATCTCCCATGGTTTGCAGACTTTGCAAACTACCTATGTGCTGGAATTGAACCACCGAACCTGAAGGGGTATGAGAGGAAGAAGTTCATGAGAGATGTGAACCACTACTACTGGGATGATCCCTTCCTCTACAAGAGATGCTCAGATGGTTTATTCAGGAGATGTGTTCTGGAGAATGAGATGCAAGGGATTCTTTTCCACTGCCACAGTTCAGAATACGCAGGCCATTTTGCAACATTCAAGACGGTTTCTAAGGTCCTGCAGGCTGGTTACTGGTGGCCTACACTTTTCAGAGACGCCCATGAGTTTGTCTCAAAGTGTGATGCATGTCAGCGGAAGGGCAACATCAGTAAGAGAAATGAGATGCCCCAAAATTTCATCCTTGAAGTTGAAGTTTTTGATGTATGGGGAATTGATTTTATGGGCCCTTTCCCATCTTCTTATGGAAATGAGTACATCCTGGTTGCGGTTGATTATGTCTCCAAGTGGGTGGAAGCAGTAGCCAGCAAGACAAATGACTCTAGTGTTGTCAAGAAAATGTTCAAGACAATCATTTTTCCAAGATTCGGGATCCCGAGAGTGGTTATTAGTGATGGAGGCTCTCACTTCATCAACAAGACGTTCGATAAACTGCTGAAGAAACATGGAGTAAAGCATAAGGTAGCTACACCTTATCATCCTCAGACAAGTGGGCAGGTTGAAATATCGAACCGAGAAATCAAAGGAATTTTGGAGAAGGCTGTAGGCAAAACAAGGAAAGACTGGGCTGTGAAGCTTGATGACGCCTTATGGGCGTATAGAACCGCCTACAAGACTCCCTTGGGCACCACTCCTTTTAATCTGGTCTATGGAAAGTCTTGTCACCTACCTGTGGAATTGGAGTACAGTGGTTTCTGGGCAACGAAGTTGATGAACTTCGACATTAAAACCGCTGCAGAAAGGAGGATGGTTCAGTTGAACGAGCTGGACGAGATTCGGTTGAACGCCTATGAGAACACCAAAATCTACAAGGAAAGAACTAAGGCGTGGCATGACAGAAAGATAATCCCGAGAGACTTCGCTGCTGGAGACAAAGTCCTTCTGTTCAACTCTAGACTCAAGCTATTTCCTGGAAAGCTTAAGTCTCGTTGGTCCGGACCTTTCACCATCACAGAGGTTAGACCTTATGGAGCTGTTGTCTTGGAAGACAATGGGAGGAAATTCACCGTCAATGGGCAGAGGCTAAAACCTTACTTCACAGATGCAAAACCCGAAGAAGGAACCAACATTCCTTTATCGGAACCCGATCTCGCCTAAGGACAACAAAATAGTCAGGCTCGCGACTTTAAACAAGCGCTGAGTGGGAGGCAACCCACATGGTTTGATTTTCTTTCTCTTTTTGTGATTATGTTTTCTTGTGTGAATTGATTTTTGGTTGTGTTTTTAGATGATTTTTAGGCATGTATCACGATCAGGCATAGATCGATCCGAAAGAAACAGAACGGCGATCCAGGTAAGGGATCGGTCGATCCAGGACACTAGATCGGTCGATCCAAGTCACGGATCGGTCGATCCAAGTCACGGATCGGTCGATCCATACGTATTGGATCGGTCGATCCAAGGTAAGGCATGTCCGGTTTGATTTCACTTAATTTAAACCGGAAAACACCCATAAAATTCAAACTCTCGCGAAAAAGGATCAAAACACCTCTGATTTCATCTTCCTCTCCTCTCAAACTCTCTCAAACCTCTCAAGAACACCCAAATCGATTTTCATCATATCTCAACCGATTTTTGTAATTCTTGGTGCTAAACTCATTAGTTTTTCAAGCTCTATCCGTTTCTACCATCAGTTTTCATCAAGACACAGGTATGACTTCCTAAATTTGGAATCTAAAATCGCCCTAGGGTTGGATGTAGGGGGAATCTCCGAATTCTAAATGGAATAGCATCTAGGATGGTTTATTTGTGATGATTATACTCATGGGTTACCTTGATTGCCAATTTGTGGATGATTTGCGATTGAAAAAAAAAAAAAAAAAAAAAAAAAAATTTTTGGAGTTTAATTGAAAAACGAAAATGGGAATGAAGTGTGATATGTTATCTTGAGTTTTGAGAAGAGATGTGTGCTAAATTTTTACATGTTTAGGGGATTGATCAAAATTGATTTTATAAGAGTATTTTTGTATTTGTCTCTTACTTGGGTTTTGATGAATCAATTTTGTAGATAATGCCTAAGAGACAGAAGAAGCAGGGTGAGCGTGAGAGTTCCTCGGTACAGGCTGCTAGGCTCAGCACAAAGGGCAGGTTCCGAAAGACGGATAGGTCTCATCCTGCGAATCGAGAGATAACCAGCAGTGGGATATACATGATGATGATTTCTATGAGCAGATGAGGGGAGTGGAAATATGTCCGTCGCGTTTCGCTCACAGAGACACTACAGATGCATTGGGGATAACCGAGGATATTGAAGCCTTGTTCGAGAAGATTGGCCTGGGGTACATCTTCGATCTCCACTGTGATTGCTATGCTGATTTGACCAGGCAGTTCCTCGCATCAGCCCGCCTCTACCATCCTGACGAGGACAACCCGGTAGCTGATAAGGCGATGTTCTCCTTCATTGTGAACAGGCAGTTCCACTCCATGACCATCTTTCAGCTTTGCGACGTCTTTGGGTTCGGAAAAGGACGTCAATCTTGTGTTCCTGACTTCCCGGAACACAATGATTTCTGGACATTCATCGCTTCAGGAAACTTCATCTCTCGAGAGGCCAAGCAAGCTAGAATTCGTAGCCCTGTTCTGCGATATGCTGTGAGAGTGATCAGCAGTGTTATCTATGGGAAGACAGAACCCGCTGCAGTGACAAAAGATGAGCTAGCTCTTCTGTTCATTGGGGCTGGACACCTATGGCCTCAAGGCGCGGACATTACCTATGTTAGCGGGAAGGACATAAACATAGGAGCTGTGATCGCGGAGAAGCTTGCGTACTTCAAAGTTTCAGATACGAAGAGATGTGGGTTTGGAGCGGTTATCACACAGATCTTAAGGCATTGTGGGTGTTTCTTCCACCTGTTGACAGAGTGGTGGATAAGAAGGGGATGTATCAGAACTTTTTCGACATGAGAGCACTCATTAGCAGCCACTACCTCACCGGCCCTTGGCGAGGAAGCATCGACAAGTCCGCCCCTCATATCTACCAGTTCCAGAACCAACAAGGGAGAGAGCAATTTGTCAAGCTACCCGATACCGCCATCACCGAGCTGACTGATCCAGGTGCTATCATATTTCTACCACCGCCTGCATCTCTCTGCACCAGACCCGCGACACTGAAGAAGAAAGGAGTCGCATCATCATCGACACACCAGCAGACACCACATGATGATATAGAGGAGGAACCTGAAGATGAGGAAGGTCTTTTCCCCACGGATTTCACTCCGTATATGCTGCCACCAGCACCTCCCGCTACTGCATCCGCTGCTGAGATCAACGCTTGGTCGATCAAGAGCCATCAAACCAACAACTCCATACTGCTGAAGATGTGGAAGGGAATCTGCAACATTAAGAAGGGATGCGCATCACAGCCAGCTGTTTCTGGAGATAGCGATGACGACTCAGGCGCTCACGACACCGCTGCTGGACCTGAGGCAGCGGAGGACTCTGATGATGATGGAGCCTTGGAGAGGCGCTCCAAGAGGCGTACTGACCGCAACGCCTGATCGGTAATCTCTCTTGGAATTATTTTCACACCGAGACGGTGTGAAGTAAGTCTGGGGGAGGATGCTACTTATGTACCATATTGCTTTTATTTCTTTTATTTTCTTAGTTTATCGGATTTGATTGTGTTTTAAAAAAAAAAAAAAAAAAAAAAAAAAAAAAAAAAACTCTACGTATTTTTTTCTCAGACCCTGTGATGATTATTAGACTATTTCCTTGTGTGTTGTGCATTACATTTCATATTGACCATTTTTCAGGACTGTTAGCGCAGACAAACCGAGGAACCACTTGACCAAGCAACCTCTCCTTAAATCTTTATCAAGTCTCGGTGAATTGTAATCGACTCAAATATTTTTGACCATTAATGAATTTAATTTCTTTTGACCAGGAATCAACATCAGGAAACGGTACACCATATACACATTCAGGATTTTCTTTACCACATTTTACCACTCTTTAATAATCCTGAATGGCCAGACTCATCAATAGTTTGGTACCTCACCTACACCTTACCCTTTTATTTCATCTCCATGCATTCTTACACACTGATCATATGTGCATACATGTGCAAAAACAATGGAGAGATTAGGGTAGACATGGTTCATCCGACTGCTTAGGTAGGATCGGAACATTTAGGTGGTTAGACACGGACCTGTGTGTCTAGAGGTGTAAATAGAAAAATTGGGTGTTGTAAGTGTGTGATTGCATCGCAGTGTATATATTCGATTTCGGTTTGTATAAGTTTTCGTTCTAAAAAAAAAAAAAAAAAAAAAAAATAATAATAATGAAAAAAAAAAAAAAAAAAAAAAAAAAAAAAAAAAAAAAAAGAGTTCATGTTTATATCTCATTCAATAGATTTGATTTAGACATTTTATTTTTATTTTGTGTTTTGTTTAAATTTGGGGTTAGAATTTGAGATTTGTTGGGTTTTGATCATTTGAAACTTGAGCAGTTCGAAAACGTGGTTATCAATATACTCGGTTTCTCCAGCGATTTTGCATAATGTTTTGCATTTTTTTTTTGTATTCGCTGATACCCACAAACACTTGAGCCTCACCTAATTAAACACTAAAACAGCCTCCCAAACACCGAGCCCGTTATACCTGATGGAGATATCTTTGGTGGAAAGGTCACGCACTTTTTAATGAATGTAAAGAGTTGATTACTTGAAACTGAGACTTGCAGGTCTGAAATATGGAAAGGTTTGCGCGGTCTTGGTGGGGATTTGGAATGAATGCCTTGACAGTCTCTGATTTAAGTGGTTAGCGAAATCACAAGGTAAGAGATACTGAGGGTTAGTGAGCTCCCAAATTTTAATCCTCTTTACTTGAGGACAAGCAAAGATTCAAGTCTGGGGGAGTTGATATTCCGTGTTTTTAACGGTTTTAAACTCGTTTTGGAGCAATTAAATGGTCGTTTTTAATTAATGTTTTGGTCTATTTGATGCGTTTTGGTGTTCTTAAGTGTAATATGCAGGTTACTAGATAGCTTGAAAGAAAAGAACGCATTCGGGATTTATTCAGAAGCAAGATGGACCGAACAATGGACCGAATGAAGTATTGATCGCACAGAGCCACAGATCGACCGATCCAGTCCATGTGGATCGACCGATCCACGGTTTCAGCCACAGATCGACCGATCCGGTCTATGTGGATCGACCGATCTCAGGCTCTACGGGCTCCACACGCACAAACGAGCTTTTCACTCCTTTTTACCCACTCTCCTCAATAATTCACAGGAGAACTCGACTTTGGAGACTCAGAAAAGACCAGGGGCGACCAAGGAGGAGATTTACAAGTTCTAGAGAGAAGATTTGAGTGTTTTGTACTTGTTTTGGTGTGATTTGTGAAGATTTGTAAAGGAGTTCATCTCAAAACCATTTGGAGAAGATCTTCTGAACCTTTACTCTGTTTTAATACAATCTTATCATGTTTTCTTCATCAAAATCGTTTTGTTCTTGCTTAGTTATGTGTGAGTAGTCATCTAGTTGGGTTTAGGGGTTCTCATAGGGGATTTCTTGATGTTTTGATCCATAAAACGTGTGTAGACTAAGGGATTACGTTTTGGTTCTTCATCTAATGGATTTCTTACTGCTTGAACTGAATTGATCACTTAGTTCATGATTTCAGATTGTTTGATGCACCGAAAGTGATTGTTTGAACTTCCGAAAATACTTTAGATGAGCAAAGTGTCCTTAACCCTCGAAAGTTGATGTTATTGCGCTTTGTGAACATATTGAACCTGTTCTTAATGCTTGTTTAGAAATTGAAACTCAGCGGAAGTTAGTGTGGAGATTTCTATAACATAGAGAATTAGCGCTACGGAAGTAGGTTAATTCTAATATCGTGTTTGAGTTCTAGACGGTTCTTAATATATCCCTGTGTCTTCCATTAATTGTATCTTGATTAAAAAGAAATCCCTGAGAATTCCCAATGCCCAACGTTTGTTTTAAAATAGTTTTCAAATCGTTTAAATCATTTTTTTTACATGCTTGTTTATGCTTTGTGACACTAGAGAAAATTAAACAAAAACCATCAAAAATATATCTTGATTCGCTGTAGCTATTAACTTGTCTGCAACTCTACGTGTGATCATCGGTCCCTGTGGATTCGATCCCGTATTACTACTGCGTACTTTACTGTGCACTTGCAGTTAGATAATCGGGTTAAAACTCGAGACATCAACTACCGATGTGGAAAACTTTGTCTATAATAACTTATCTTCGGGTGATGGTGGCTATGTAACTACTCCGCTTGTATCGTCATATGGCAACTTCCATGAAGATGTATGAATAACAGTGCCCAGACAAAACAAACGGAGAAGGCATCTCTAGGCCAGAAGGCAACAATGATCCTCCTTTTCCGCCCCTTAGCGCAGCTCAGTTCTTCTAATGCTTACAGTCACATGGAAAGGTCTTCCTATCTACATATATACAAGACCAAAATAAGTTCCAATCATGTAAACAAGACGCAGCAATGCTAAGATTGCTTGAAGGAGCTTACAACGAACGGTTTGTTCCTCTGCAATGCAGCAACAACGGAAAATTTCAGAAAACTCATTGTTGGGTCCAGAGTTTGTGGACTACTTAGACCCACCAACGTTTCCGAGTTATGAACTTGCTGCTATAGCAACGGATATAAGCAGCGTCGCTTAGTTGAGAATAGGTTTAGAGAAAGCAGCAGTGTGAGGTCGATGGAAGAACAACTCGTCGGTTAAGGTCTCATGGCTCAAGAGGACATCAAGATCATTATCTTGGATCTGAAGAAGGAAAGAGCATAACCAATGTCCACACGACATAAAAGTTAACGAACGGATAAAGAGCAACTGAGATTTTTCTTCTTCAGATTTCTTTATTTGTATTGTTTCATCTCTTGATCCCAGAGAGTTTGAGGTTTACTTGTAATCGAAGTTATGATGTAATTGCGTAGAAATAGGTTTGATAGTTACGAAATCGAGTCTTTTCAACTTCTATGTGACTTGTATGGCGTCTGCGTTTACCATATCATGATGGTTGTTTCACCAAGGAGAAAGAAAAAAAAATCCATAATCCATTTAAGACCAGGTTTTAGCACACAAATTTGAAGGTAACATCAAGATTCTCTCAAACATAGGTAAAGAAGCAAACAATTATATATGCTTTGCGTGTATTGACATCTCTAAATACGTGTGGAGAGGAAGAAGAAGCTGTACAATTCTTGGTTTTGTTGTCGTTGTAACTCTAAACAGCTTCGAGAGCAGAGCCCTGTTGTAGTGCTTCTTTAGCTTTTGCTTCCATCCCAAGCTTTAAGAGACAAGCCGCTTGTAAGTAGAGAGCGGTTGAACACTCTGGCGACACAACCTGAGCTTGCATCGCCTCGCTTAGAGCCTCACTGAACATATCGCTCATTAGGTAACATAGACACCGTCTGATTAATACTGTTGGTGATACCACTGGTGCTCCGCTCATGAACTGTTCATAATAGAATTTCAATCTTTACAAATATTATATATTTTAGTGTGGGAGAAAGAAGGTTTCTTGTTGATTCATACTCACTCAGTTTCATTTTAATTGTTGTTTTAAGTTTATACATACAGATTAAGAAAACATTTATTTTTGCATATTACCAAAATAAAAACATCATTACCTATACATCTAACCATATTTTAACCAATTAAAAAATAAACTGGAGAATACTGTTAATAAATTTTGCATTAATTTTTTTTAAAACGACATTTATTTTAAAACAAAATTTTACTCCAATTAAACTGAAACGGGTGGAGTATATGATACCTCTGTGTAGAATTCAATAGCAGTCTCAAAATCCTTAGCACGAAATGCAGCATCTCCATGCTTTTTGTAATCAGTATTCTCTTGCAGATCACCCGTCCACATTTGGAATGAGAACTGCATTGACATCCTCAGAATGAGGTATTGAGTGGTATCTAAGAGTTTATGTTTCTCACAAACATGTATATACCTCATTTGTGACTGACACATCGTCCTCTCCATATCCAAGTTTCTCGAGAAGTTCGTGTATGCCACTTAGATCCACTCTTGAGCATGCTTCTCCAAGAGGGGTCAAGCGCAATGGCTGATTTGTTGCAGGTTTAGTGTATGATGGATCCTGTCATTATTAAGCCCCATGAATGAAAAAAAAAGCTTATCAACCTTGGAAGAATTAATGTGGCCTCATGACTTACAGGGATGTTTTCTTCTTTGAGTTTTGGCCATAACTCAGCTCGTTTCTCAAGTCTTGAAAGAGCAGACATAAGAAACTTTATGCTTGGTCTCTCGTCTGGTTCACGCCGAAAACAGCGGGATGCAAGGTGGATTAGTTCTGCCCTGTCTTCATCAGAGAACTGACCGTCTAGAGCAGAATCCATTAGCACCAAGTAGTTTTTGCCACGGAAGAGATCAAGTGCCTGGAGTGACATAGATAAGAAACTGCTCAAGTTACATATATGATGCCTCAGAGCAGCCCCAATGGAGAGTTCTCGACACGAGATTCTCAAAATATATACATATATATATATATATTAGTATTTAATTGTATGTATCTCAAAGGAGAAACTTTCGGTTGGGTTTCACTTTTAAAGATTGACACCTTGAGGGACCAACATAGATATTAATTGTCTACTGTGTCAGGAGAGACTTACATGATTTGGTGGAATATGTTTGCCACTCATAAGATCCAGTAACAAGGTCCCAAAGCTGAATATGCTACTCTCCGGTACCAGAGTACCTAGACGCAAATATTCAGGAGGAGCAAATACCAAGTTTGTACTGTAGCTCTTCCCCTCTCTGATACACTTCATGAGACCGAAACATGACAGCCTAGGGTTACCAACCTGTCCCACAACTTGAAAGGTGAATAATTATGAAGACGGTTACAGTTATCAAACCCAGAGAGATAAAAAAAATTTCTTAACCTTATCGAACAATATTCTGTAGGTGTTGAGATCATGGTACAAATCCAGTCCCATATCATTACAATACTCCAAGGCTTTCGCTGTATGTAACGCAACCTTCAACCTCATTTTCCATTTCATTGGTCGTTTCTCCCCTGCAAAAATACATTTTACAGTCAAACAACTTTCTTAGACACAAACCAAACTCTGATGGTAAACTTAATGCCAAAGGAGATCAAGAACTGTAATTAATAAAAGAAGTTGACTCTCTCTTACAGTGGAATAGATGCTTTGCAAGTGTTCCATTGGGCATGTAATCAGCAACGAGAAGCCTCTCTTGACCCTCTGAGCAACACCCTATCAAACTGACCATATCCTCACTCCTACACTTTCCCACTTCTTGTGCTTCTTCCTGAAAAAAAAAAAAACACAAAGCCATATTCAAGAAAGTTTCCATGTGCAACAGAACAGAACCTTGAACATCGCCACATTCAAAACATCTCAACCAATCAGAGCCGGGCATAGCCCTATGAAACATTGTCTTGGCCCCCAAAAAATTTTGGAGGTCTTTTACATAGCCCTCAAATCATGAAAATAATATTTTTTATTGCCCCAATATCTTAGATCCTACCTTGCAACAAATAAAGTCAAATAAAATGAGCAAGCACCGGATAAATAGAGGACCATCGAAACAGAAGTGATAAAGAATTAATCAAACAGTAAATAAGGACGCACGACGAACTCGGAGGCGTCAGGCCATGACAGCTTCTGAAACCGCTTTACGGCAATCTTTTTTCCATCGTCAAGCGTCCCTTCGTAGACGATGTTAGGAACCTTCTCGTTGTGTTCCGACACGATGTTGTCGGCGGAGAATCCGTCAGTAGCGACATTCAACTCTTCCAAAGTGAATTCCCGGAATCTCGGACAAGAGCTTCCCTCGCGGTCTTTGTTACTATTATCTGCATGAGAAAACGACTAAGGTTAGGTTTTTTTTTTTTTTTTGATATCCGTGGGGATCCCAGGCGGTAAGCCCAGGCTAATCCCCACGAGACCTTCCATCCGGACACGCACGGTTATAAGCGAGAAGGTGGCCAAGGCGACTCGAACCCAGAACGGACACTCCAGCTGGAGTTCCTTTACCACTAGGCCAATAGCTCTTGGTTAAGGTTAGGTTTTCGATCATAGTGTTCTTCAGGATTCAACGCATAAAGAGAAATTACCAAGTTCGTCGACGACGGTGGATTTAACCGAGGGAGATGGCGAACGACGCCATGGTTTGAAGCAAATGCAACGCATCGCCGGCAATGGAGAAACACCAAAACTTTGAAGCGCTCTTGGTAAACTTCCCGCTTCCGGTAAAAATGATATAATTCAAAAAGAAAGAACACTAATATTTTGTAGCGAACATTTATTATTTTTATATCATATTTAAATAGTATATATAATATGCTTTTGAAAAAATCAACGTAGCTATATGTTATTTAAATACGATTAATGTCAACAGGATCATCTTTTTATATTGTAAAATAATTTAGTTTGCGTGTTTCATTGGATTTCTCCATTTGAGCATGAAACATTACAGAATTTTATTTTAGAAAAGCATAAAATATATTTGTTTGGGTCTGTCTTCATTTTTAAGCCTCTCTTATTTTCAATGGATCATATTGCATCATAGATATAACGGTTATTTTTTAGGATGTAAGTACCGTACTTTTTATAAACATATCGTTTTCTATCATGAACTAGCAAAAAGAAAAAAAATCTGGTGTTTATAGTGGGACGCTCGTTTTGGTGAATTATACTAAAAAAATAAACACATACATAAAGAAATCATACACTTGTTAACACACATGGATCTAGCCTCTATTTTTTTTTTTGTTTTGTTAAGAAAGTCTCACAAACACTATGAGCTGACTTACAACTTTGAAATTCCATAACAGTTATTTTTCTTTTGTATTTCTCATACATGTATTATCCAAAAATACAAACATGATTTATTCATATGATATATTTTCTTCATTCATTCATTTATTGGTTTTTGCTATGGGTAGCTATTCCTATATTCCAAAGTCGATGCAAAGTGCTAGACAATGATTTTGGTTAGGCTAAAAAATCTTTAAGTATGACTTTCATCCCCACAAGATGTATATTAAGTCTAGTTATTCTATTATTATTCGATGACTGATATTAAGAGTTTTCAAGGCTCCTAAAACAAATGTTGTAGTATAGTGATTGTCGAACCAGTTCTGAGGGATATCAAAGCACTGAGAATGCAAGTACTCACTTAATCTAAGTGCAACCAGTGATTTAGATGGGTTTTAACCTATGACTAAAACTAGAAAGCAATAACAGAATGATACTTTCTTGACTAAGGGAAAAGAGAACTCATGGGCATAGGGATTAGACCTTGGGTGATCAAGTATCGAATTAAGGATGGCAAATGATCAATCAAACTATCAACCTTAAGCCTAGACACAATTCTAAGCAAGCTCTATGTCTAGATGAATGCTCATTTGCTAACATATCTCAAACATCAAATGTCTTTGGTTGAATAATATGAAAGCAATCATTACTAACAAGTCTATTAGCTATCTTAGCATCTTTAACAACAAATGTCTTTGGCAAAGTATACTAAAAGCCTAGGAGAGTTGTCTCAGGCATTTCATCAAACACCTTTCGGGTGGGAAATGCCTATTGATCAACTTTTGAGTGGCCAACTCAGAAGATGCATTATGAATACTCTACTAGCAAGGAACAAGAATGATCTACACTAAAACATCCTAGAACTAACCTAATCACCCTTAATCTCCCTAACCCATGAATTCAAAAGGTGATTACTCACTAATCTCCATGATTCCTCTTAAACCCATATTGGATTTCAGATTAATCATGTAGAGAAATAGATAAGAAATCAACAAGAACACAAGAACATAACAATCAAAATCCAAGAGATGAACTTCTCAAGAGAGTTTTTGTGTATTTCTCAATAGATCCAAAGATAATCTGCCTGGTGGTGGCTTCCAGAGTAAAAAACATAGGTTTAGAAAATAAAAACGTGCATAATGAAATGACCAAAAGGCCCTTGAGAAAACATGAATTCAGCCAAACAAATAGACGTGGAGCGACCTCGGCACGTCGCTGCGAGAGGTCGCTCCCGGGTCGTTTCCTCGCGAGCGACCTGGCTGTGTCGCTCCGAAGACGTCGCTCCCGGCTTGCTCAGAAACCATAGACGCGAGCGACCTTAGGGTGTCGCTCTAGGAGGTCGCTCCCGGCTTGTTCGTCGCTCTCAAATCGACACAACCCGAGCGACCTCTGGGTGTCGCTGCGGTGAGGTCGCTCTAGGAGCTGGAGCGACTTCGCCTTGTCGCTCTAGGAGGTCGCTCCGAAGCGTAGATGGCGAGCGAGTTCATGGCGTCGCTCCGGTAGGTCGCTCCCATGCATTGCTCGTCCAATGATCACTCTAATCACCTCTAATCACCTCCCTTGAGCTCCAAATGTACCCAAATGTCTCCAGGAACTCCATGTGGTACTCCAATACCTAATGGAGACATATGTATGCAAAATGCAACCTAGACATGGCTTAATCCTAATCTATATGATGAAAATGCACATGAATAAATGGATAAAACAATGTGAATATGCAAGATATCAACTCCCCCAAACTTATTCTTTTACTTGTCCTCAAGTGAACTTTCTAGAACTCATAGGGAGAGAGGTTTGAAGGTGGGAGCTCATAGCCAAAAGAAACACACAAAGCACTCAAATCAACATTTAAATTCAGCATTAGTACACCCTCTCTTATTATACTCTAGCTTCTCTAGGCCTATCTGAACTCTTTCCATCCCTACACTCATCATCATGCATTCACACATGCAAATCAGCCAACTCTCAAGTTCATTAAGCATAGCATCAAGTGAATTTTTGCAAATGGTCAATTGGTCCAAGTCATTTGGTTGGGTAAGGGAAGGCTTTTATTCAAGTGAGTCAAGAGGTTCAAAATATATGATTTTAAAGGTGGTTCACTCTCAAAACAAGTAGCCTTGACATTGCACATAATATATCTAAGAAAGGGATCAACTCATGCATACAATGCTCAATCTCCATTGTTCTACCCTTTTCCCAAACATACAATTACACAATCATTCCCAAATGTCAAATCCAACTCACATCTCTCACCAAAAGATCCTAAGAACATTAACTCTTTCTCTTTGAAATCTACAAGGGATTTTTCACAACCTCAAAACATTACTTAGCTCCTAACAACTTTGCTAGCCCCCTTTTTCTTTCTTTTTCTTTTCTTTTCTTTTTTTTTTTTTTTTTTTTTTTTTTTTTTTTTTTTTTAGATGGGGGCCAAGACTTTTCATAACTTGAGCTAGAGGTTTTTCTACTTATCCCAATAAGACAATTCACTTAAACACAAAGAGTCATTTCTTTTCCTTTTTCATTGCTCCCAAATCATAATCACAACTCTCACCCCCCACCTATAGCTAGACAATAGAGTGCCCAATCTAGCAAGAATGAAGATCAAGCATTGTCGTTCCCGATACTCTCAACATTATGCACATGTAAGACTTTCCGAAGAAGGCCTCACTCATCAAACAATGAAAGCTTAAAAGGAGGGAAAGGTTTTGGGAGTGGTCTACCACTAGAGTTTGTCAGAATAAGATTGGCATAAAGGATGTGACAACTCAGGTGTGTATAGCCATGACTCAGTACACAAGGGACCATGAGCAAGAAGCATTAAGTTCGTTTAGTTCAAATAAGGTTGTAGTTGGCTTCAAAGACTGAGTTTCAGCAATCAACAAGTTTCAGGAAGAGTTTTCAAGGCTCGAAACATACAAGTCTTTTTGAGAGGTGCAAAAGCTACTCAGGTGCAACGTAGTGTTCTTTACAAGGCATTTAAAATCATTGCTCCCAATGCAAGTAAATGCAACCTATATGCTCTAGACTCTCCTAGAAATGCCAAAGATGCAAACTAAATGAATTTTTTTTTATGCAAATATATATGTATAATGCAATGCATGAGACTCAAATCATCAAAGCAAACGTGATCAAATACTTGGTACCTCCCCCAAACTTAAATAACACAGTCTCTGTGTTGTCAAGGAGAGAGAGATACCCAAAAAGAGAAAACTAATATGCAAAAACGAAATGGTATATACAAGGGAAAGTAGTGGGTTACCTTCTATGGAGAATGAGTAGAGGGAGATGCTCCCTCCTCGTCGTCCTCAGGTGGTAACTCTTCAAGGTGCTCATCAGTAAGAGTGCCCATCTCTTCAATGTAGAAGGCTTGCCCGAACACAGTTGGTTTCTTCATTTTCTCCTTGATGTCAAAGTGGAGAACATGCCCTTTACCCAAATGGAGATCAATCGTGCCCGCTTTCACCTTAACAATTGCTCCTGCTGTAGCTAAGAATGGCCTTCCAAGAATCAATGGGTCCTGAGCCTCCTCACCCATCTCAAGCACCACAAAATCTGTAGGTATCTCATACCTTCCAATCTTCACAGGTAGGTCCTCTAAGATGCCCACAGGGTACTTCACTGAACGATCAGCTAACACCAGAGAGAGTCTACACTTCTTGTACTGAGTGAATCCAAGCTTCTTTGCAACAGACAAAGGCATCACGCTGACACTAGCTCCCAAATCGCAGAGACATTTCTCAAATACCATAGGTCCAAGAGCACAAGGTAGTGTGAAGCATCCTGGATCCTCTAACTTCTCTGGAACATCAAGCCTTTGGATGATGGCACTGCACTCATGGGTAAGAATCATCATGCTTTCCATTTCCTTCTTCTTTGCAGCTACAACATCTTTCAGGAACTTGTTGTATTGAGGAATCAACATGAAAGCATCGATGATGGGCATTGCAACCTGAGCTTCACTCATTTGCTTGTCAAACAAAGCCTTGTACTTCTCTAGCAGCTGCCTCTTGAATCTACCAGGGAATGGTAGTTTGGGTTCATAGGGAGGAGGAACAAAAGAATTCTCACTTGCTGGAGCAAGAACTTCACCATCTTTCACTGTTTTCTTCGCTTCCCCAACCTTTCCTTTACCCTTGGCTTCCACAATCTTCTCCAAGATTTCATCATTGATTTTCTCATCAACAATCACCACTTCATCATCTAAGTTGATGGCCACCTCTTCACCTAGTTTCTCAGCATCCCTAAGGGTGATAGCTTTGGCCTCCTTGGGGTTTTGGTCAGATTTTCCAGGTAGAGATCCTTGCTGGCGAGTCTGGTGAGTGTTCATGGAAGCAAACTGATTCTCTAAATTCTTGACTGTAGAAGCAAGATGTGAGAACTTGTTGTTGAGCTCATTGTAGCTCCCATCAATCTTGGAATGAAGGTTTTTCAACTCATAACCAACATGCTTCTCACTTCTAGTCTGAGACTCCAAGATTTGTTTCAGCAGGGTGTCAGTGCTGCTCTCTTGAGGAGCAGAGGAACCAGATGAGGGGTTTTGATGAGGTTGATAGCTGCCTTGCTGGTTGTTTCGAGGCGGATAACCACTCTGTTGGTTGTTGGGGTAGGATTTCTGTTGGTAGTTGTTGTACTGAAAGTTGGGCTCTTTTTTGTACCAGCTACCATTGTTGTTGATGAAACACAGCTCTTCCTGACCTTCCAAACCCTCAACCTCATGGACAACAGGTGGTGTATCTTGGCTTGGGTTACCAACAAAGTGCAGCTGCTCTTGTGTGGCTTTATCAGCAAGGAGGATGTCTATCTTATCCTGTAGAGCTTTCAACTCCTTCCTCGTCTGCTTATCATCTGTTCGACTGCTTCTGTCGTGGTCTCCACTGTAGACTGCATCACTCTTTACCATGTTGTCAACCAGCTCCTCTGCATCTTCCTCAGTTCTCCCCAAGAAGAACCCATTGCTAGCTGTATCCAGTCTGGCCCTGTACTTAGGAAGAGCACCACGGTAGAATGTGCTCAGCAAGCTCTCCTTAGAGAAACCATGGTGTGGGCATTGAGCTTGGTAGCCCTTGAATCTCTCCCAGGCTTCACTGAATCCTTCCAAGTTCTTCTGTTGGAAACTGGAGATCTCATTTCTCAGCTTAGCAGTTCTTGAGGATGAGAAGAATTTCTCCAAGAATGCTCTCTTGCACTCATCCCAAGTGGTGATAGAGTCGCTGGGTAGAGACTTCTCCCACTGACGTGCCTTATCCCCCAAAGAGAAAGGGAATAGCTTGAGCTTTAAGGCATCTTCGGACACACCATTGGTTTTTGACAACCCACAGTAGCTGTCGAACCTATCCAAGTGATCAAATGGGTCCTCCAGAGCCAAGCCATGATACTTGTTGTTCTCGATCACGTTGAGGAGTCCTGACTTGACCTCAAAGTTGTTGGCTGCCACAGCTGGTGCTCGGATTCCGAATCTATGACCATGTATGTTGGGGCGGTCGTAAGTGCCAATGGGTCGAGCTGCCCGCGGTTGGTGTTCTGCCATATCAATATCCAAGTGGGCCTGGTGTTCTTCTTCTCTTCTAGCTCTAGCACACTCCCTCTCAAAAGCTCTGATGTCTGCTACTATTGGAACTAGGTTTGATGGACCCCTGCTCCTCAAGTTCATACACCTGAAAGTGAAAGGTAGGTGAAGAAGAAGAATCAGTAACAAAACAAAATTAAAATGACTTAGTCTCAAGCAAGTGACTAAATCTCAATGTTTAAATCTACTCAGAATTTGGCAACGGCGCCAATTTGATGTTAGGAGTTTTCAAGGCTCCTAAGACAAATGTTGTAGTATAGTGATTGTCGAACCAGTTCTGAGGGATATCAAAGCACTGAGAATGCAAGTACTCACTTAATCTAAGTGCAACCAATGATTTAGATGGGTTTTAAGCTATGACTAAAACTAGAAAGCAATAACAGAATGATACTTTCTTGACTAAGGGAAAAGAGAACTCATGGGCATAGGGATTAGACCTTGGGTGATCAAGTATCGAACTAAGGATGGCAAATGATCAATCAAACTATCAACCTTAAGCCTAGACACAATTCTAAGCAAGCTCTATGTCTAGATGAATGCTCATTTGCTAACATATCTCAAACATCAAATGTCTTTGGTTGAATAATATGAAAGCAATCATTACTAACAAGTCTATTAGCTATCTTAGCATCTTTAACAACAAATGTCTTTGGCAAAGTATACTAAAAGCCTAGGAGAGTTGTCTCAGGCATTTCATCAAACACCTTTCGGGTGGGAAATGCCTATTGATCAACTTTTGAGTGGCCAACTCAGAAGATGCATTATGAATACTCTACTAGCAAGGAACAAGAATGATCTACACTAAAACATCCTAGAACTAACCTAATCACCCTTAATCTCCCTAACCCATGAATTCAAAAGGTGATTACTCACTAATCTCCATGATTCCTCTTAAACCCATATTGGATTTCAGATTAATCATGTAGAGAAATAGATAAGAAATCAACAAGAACACAAGAACATAACAATCAAAATCCAAGAGATGAACTTCTCAAGAGAGTTTTTGTGTATTTCTCAATAGATCCAAAGATAATCTGCCTGGTGGTGGCTTCCAGAGTAAAAAACATAGGTTTAGAAAATAAAACGTGCATAATGAAATGACCAAAAGGCCCTTGAGAAAACATGAATTCGGCCAAACAAATAGACGTGGAGCGACCTCGGCACGTCGCTGCGAGAGGTCGCTCCCGGGTCGTTTCCTCGCGAGCGACCTGGCTGTGTCGCTCCGAAGACGTCGCTCCCGGCTTGCTCAGAAACCATAGACGCGAGCGACCTTAGGGTGTCGCTCTAGGAGGTCGCTCCCGGCTTGTTCGTCGCTCTCAAATCGACACAACCCGAGCGACCTCTGGGTGTCGCTGCGGTGAGGTCGCTCTAGGAGCTGGAGCGACTTCGCCTTGTCGCTCTAGGAGGTCGCTCCGAAGCGTAGATGGCGAGCGAGTTCATGGCGTCGCTCCGGTAGGTCGCTCCCATGCATTGCTCGTCCAATGATCACTCTAATCACCTCTAATCACCTCCCTTGAGCTCCAAATGTACCCAAATGTCTCCAGGAACTCCATGTGGTACTCCAATACCTAATGGAGACATATGTATGCAAAATGCAACCTAGACATGGCTTAATCCTAATCTATATGATGAAAATGCACATGAATAAATGGATAAAACAATGTGAATATGCAAGATATCAATGACCAACATGCATATGCTATCCACGAACATATGGATGATCCAAAACGGCAAAACTTCATATTACATGCACCAAACTAATGCCTACATAAGCCCTGAATCTGATAATGTGAATCGAAACTATAAATTCAATGAAAATATTTTTTTTTTATAAAAACAAGATAAATAAAAATCAATTAAGATAGAATTTCAAACAATTATGATACACAATGTAGTAACAATTATGGTCATTGTCAGATCAAAAAAAAACTTTTGAATTATGATCATGTTTAGTGTGAGAATTAATACTGATTAGGTATTATACTAAGATTAAAACCCTAGAGGAGATTCAGATCATAGTTGAAATTCAACCCGGATGGCACTGTTTATAAGCGTCTTCTTAAAGATGTAGCTTGACATATAAAGTTCTCCAAAGGGATAGTTATCATTGTTCCAAAGCCGTTTTGATCTTGTCAAATCAGGTGTAGACATTGAAAAAAGGAAAAAACACTTTATTCAATCCAAG
>NW_026014588.1:0-83308 GCF_020379485.1 Brassica napus
TAAAGAAAAAAGGTAACGTACAGTTGTGAGCCCTAGCCTTCCGTGATAATTGTGGGGACTTTTCGGGGTCTCGGATCAAGGACTTTGGTTCACCCAACTACCACACTAACCGCACGCAGCCACCGACAGATCAACTTTTTGTTTCACCTTATTGGCTCGATCAGGGAATTGTCGGTGGTGCTGTGGTTCCCCCACACTCCCGCACGCCCTAAGGGAAACAGAGAGTCTTGTTGGTACCTTACGTCTCACGTAGAGATCCAACTGTACTAATTAGCTTTAAGCCTCCACTAGGATGATAAGACCATCCGCAACGGTAGAAATGGGGTTATCTTAGTAGCGCGAATTCTTAGGCAAAACCTAATATAATAATCGTTATATTTTAACTTTAGGTAAGAAAGAGTCCTTAGGGAAGGAGGTTTAAGGATAATCCTTAGTGTGTGGCATCACGTGATAGGCTAGCGGAAGGGGTGTGTTTCGCGTGGGGGAAAAAAGAATCATTTGGTTTCTCGATAACGAAAAAAAAAACGCTCTCCGCGATATCAAAGGCGATTCGGCGACTGGAAAGGGTGAAGGTAAATCGGAGGTTTCACGGTTTTTTTTTTTTGGCATTTGGAGTTGTTGCATGTTGATTCATATGGTATTAGGGTTCTATCGAGGGGTTTTAATTGATTTCGGTTCTCAAATCGAGTTGGGGATTTTTTGAATTAGGGTTTTCTTCAAGATTTGTTCACCGCGCGTCGGTTGTTGTTTGTTTTCGTCGTTATTAAGGGTCGGGATTGAGTTATTAAGGAGTGGATTGAGTTCTTTATATCGATTTAAGTCTTGGGTTTAGTTTCTAAATCGATTAGTTTTTGTTGTTGCGGGTGTTGAAATTGAGGAAGAATTAAGAATGAAAGCCCGCAAGATTACTACAACATGCTTCATGCCGTTTCAGATGCGCAACATATTCCTCAATTCTGCCCCTGTGGATCACTGACGAAGGAAGTCGTTGATGAGACGACACATATGACTACCTCCCTGGGAAGAGATACTTCATCTGCCGTGAGTTCGAGGTATTAAGTTTTCTCTCTTACTAAATCTCTTCTTCTTTGAAATGAATGTGCAGTTTGATAATGGTAATTATTTTGGCAGAATGACGGGATGCATTTCAGGCAACATGGGTTACGGGTATGCAAAAGAGGTTGAGAGGTTCAAAAAATATTCACGAGCAGGAAAAGTTGAAGAGAGAATGCGAGGCGCTTAAGGTGAGTGGAAATATAAATTGTAACATGTTTGTGCCTGTTTGTAACGCAACCTGTGTAACAAAAAGATTGGTTTGTCTGATATATGTTCAGGAGCAGGTGAAGATGATGCATTTGCGTCTGAATGAACTTGAGAGCAGCCATTCGAAGGTTAGTCTGTAAACGTATTTGCGTAACTTTAGCTAGATAGTTTAGCTAGATAGTTTTTAAAACTCTAGGTAGATAGTTTTTTCAACTTTATTGTTGAACTTTATAGTTGAAACTTTATAGTTCAACTTTATAGTTCAAACTAGTATAACTTGTTGTTGTGATTTCGAAGTGATTTGATATGTTTAAATGAAAAGTAAACCCGTCTTTAATTGTGCCTAACTGCATTTAGGCGTCTTTACCTGTAATGAGAAGACACTTTCCTAAAGAAGTAAATTCATTTATGTAGAACATAGGCTTTGCTAACAACTTATTTAGAGCCACCCCCTTTGCTTAGAGTCCAGTAAAACATAGTCTTCTTCCTAAATGGCAAACTCCTCCACAAGTTTTATTAACCTTTTAGCGAGCCAAGGGGTTATTGACCTTGACTCATCGGAACCTCCGTTCGTTAGCAGCGAAGGGGTAGCCAGCCAATGTTCCGATGAGGCTACGGTCAAAGAGAGGAGAAAATGGACACCAAAGGAGGATATAATCCTCATTGGTGCTTGGCTCAACACGAGCAAAGACCCAATAGTTAGTAACGAACAGAAAGGCCTTGCGTTCTGGAAGAGGATACTAGACAACTACAACTCCAGCCCTTTACTGGTTGGTACAATCCCCCGCGAACTTGGGCAAGTGAAGCAACGATGGGCCAGGATCAACGATGTGGTGTGTACGTTTTGTGGTAGCTACGAGATGGCACAGAGGGAGCAGAGAAGCGGGCAAAATGACAACGATGTGATGAAGGCTGCATTGGAGATCTTCTTCAATGACAAGGGCTTTAAGTTCAACTTGGAACATGCCTGGAGAGAGCTTAGGCATGATGTCAAATGGTGCTCTCCACCTCTCTCGGGAAGGACAATGGGAAAGACAAGCGCAAAGGTGCTTCAGATGCGGGAGGGTCAGTGACAGAGCCACAAGAGAGACCCATAGGAGTGAAGGCAGCTAAGGCTGCTGGTAAGAGGAAGAAATTAGAAAAGAAAAGAATCACTTGGTCGCATCACTTTGTTTTTTATCGCATCACTTTGTTTTTTTATAGCATCACACTTGGTCGTTTTCTTATAGCATCACGTTATGAACTTGATCATCACTTTAATGAACTTGATCATCACGTTAAAGAACTCCAATTTATATTCTAACTCCATTTATATTCTAACTCCATTTATCTAAGCTCCAATTTATGTTCATCTAAGAACTAGATAATCACTTGGTCGGTTTTTTCCATTTAATAAGGCAGATACAAAAAAATGAATTTAATTTTTTTTTTCTAGTTTGTGTCAATTTTTCCATCAGTTGTTTTGGATTGTTTCATCATCATGTTGTCAATTTTTCTAGTTTGTGTCAATTTTTTCTAATAAGGCAGATACAAAAAAATGAATTTAATAATTTAATTAATTATGGATTGTTTCATCACTTGATTTTTTTTAAAGGGATTACCAAATATGGAAGATGAAGTCGATCGCAGATTGAATGCGGCTTTGGATGAAGCTGTCGATGAATATTTTGAAGATACATACAACAACATTGCGAACAACCAACTAAGAAACAGAGCAAACGTGCATATGTCGAACGCAATCGCGAAGAGGACCATACCCGACTATGGAACGACTACTTTAGTGAAAATCCGACATTTCCCCCAAATTTTTTCAGACGGCGTTTCCGCATGAACAAGGCAGTTTTCATGCGTATCGTCGATCGCCTCTCGGAAAATTTTCAATTCTTTCAACAAAGAAGAGATGCTACAGGAAGGTTAGGTCTATCTCCACTACAAAAGTGTACGGCTGCAATTCGCATGCTTGCTTATGGCTGTGCTGCTGACGCCGTTGACGAATATCTCCGACTTGGAGAAAGCACAGCACTTTCATGTTTAAGCAATTTCACAGAAGGCGTAATATCTTTATTTGGAGACGAGTATCTACGGAGGCCCACTCCAGAGGATCTCCAACGACTACTCGATATTGGAGAGATTCGTGGCTTTCCGGGAATGGTAGGAAGCATCGACTGCATGCATTGGGAGTGGAAAAATTGCCCAACCGCCTGGAAAGGACAGTACACACGTGGATCAGGAAGCCAACAATTGTCTTGGAGGCCGTAGCTTCACAAGATCTTTGGATATGGCATGCTTTTTGGTCCTCCAGGTACATTAAACGATATTAACGTTCTCGATCGGTCTCCTCCTTGTTTTTGATGATATTTTACAAGGTCGAGCTCCAAGGGTACAATATGAGGTCAACGGACACCAGTACGATTTGGCATACTACCTCGCAGATGGCATATATCCAAAATGGACACACATTTATCCAATCTATATCAAACCCTCAAGGGCCTGAAGCCGAGTTATTTGCAAAAGTTCAGGAATCAACCAGAAAAGATGTGGAGCGTGCCTTCGGAGTATTGCAAGCTCGATTTGCAATAGTGAAAAACCCGGCTATTTTGTGGGATAAGACACAAATAGGGATGGTAATGCGAACATGTATCATATTACACAATATGATAGTAGAAAATGAACGCAATGGATATACTCAGTATGATACATAGAGTTTGAAGAAGGAGCCTCGAGTAGAAGTTCACAGGTGGATATGTCATTTTCCTCCCTCCCGCGGCTTTCAAATCTCCGTACTATGCTTGACATACGGCGACGTGTTCGTGACCCGCACATACATGCACAATTGAAATATGATTTGATTCAAAACATTTGGAACAAGTTTGGTAATGATGAAGATGTTTAGTTATTGTATGTTTACATTTAGTCTTTCAATAAATGAAAAATTTTATTTTATTTTAAATAAATTAAAATATTTAAAGATTCAAAAAAAAAAAAAAAAAAAATTCTAAGGATTCCATTTCGGATAACACCATTGGACCTACATTAATGCTTAGAGTCATTAACTATTTTTAAAAATATATATTATTTTAATGCTAAGGATTCCAATGGTGATATCACCATTGGAGTTGCTCTAAGCTTACGTTACCAAGCTCGGCGATAAATATATTATTTTCTTCACTATTATGTAACTTTATTGTCTTTGCCTCTTTCGATGTGGGATCAGGAGAAATAAAATTGTAAATATTTTTAGAAATTTAATAGGTCTAAATCTCATAATTGAAATTGATTACGTATATATTTAAATAAAGTCTCAATATTTTCCTTCCCGACTCTTCAATTATTTTATTTTAAAACATGTGAATAAGTCGACGATGATCCTTCTTCTCCCGCAAGTAATTGATCACATTGACTAATCGAGAAACCTCCCCACATATGTAATCAGAATGATCTTCTGCAACGAACAGCTAAGCTCTGCGCTCATAACTACACATAGATTTGAGAAAATTCAAAAAATTGAAAATACTGTTTTAATACATATTTGAATCATGTAATAAATATATGAAGTTCAAAGAGGTTTGAAACCTTTGTTGTCTCCGTTTCTCTAAGGAATAGCATTTTATAGTGGTTAGTCCAATGATTGAGTATTTACAGTTTTGCTAAATTAATTGATAAAAATTAGAACGATGTCCATGTACCATGAAAAGTTTATCAATATTAATACAAATGTATAATGTGGTTATAAATTTTAAAACGAATTAAAAGATTATAGGCTTCATATATAGCATTTACCGAAAACTCACTATTTTCGTAGGGGTACACATAGATTTTGAGAAAATTCAAAAAAATTGAAAATACTTTTTAATACATATTTGAATCATGTAATAAAATATGATGAAGTTCAAAGAGGTTTGGAACCTTTGTTGTCTCCGTTTCTCTAAGGAATAGCAATTTTATAGTGGTTAGTCCAATGATTTAGGAGTATTTACAGTTTTGCTAAATTAATTGATAAAAAATTAGAACGATGTCCATGTACCATGAAAAGGAGTTTATCATATTAATACAAAGTATAATGTGGTTATAAATTTTAAAACAAATTAAAGATTATAGGCTTCATATATAGAGCATTTACCGAAAACTCACTATTTCGTAGGGGGGTACACATAGATTTTGAGAAAAATTCAAAAAAATTGAAAATACTGTTTTAATACATATTTGAATCATGTAATAAATATGATGAAGTTCAAAGAGGTTTGGAACCTTTGTTGTCTCCGTTTCTCTAAGGAATAGCAATTTTATAGTGGTTAGTCCAATGATTTAGGAGTATTTACAGTTTTGCTAAATTAATTGATAAAAAATTAGAAATGTCCATGTACCATGAAAAGAGTTTATCATATATTAATACAAATGTATAATGTGGTTATAAATTTTAAAACGAATTAAAGATTATAGGCTTCATATATAGAGCATTTACCGAAAACTCACTATTTTCGTAGGGGGGTACACATAGATTTTGAGAAAATTCAAAAAAATTGAAATACTGTTTTAATACATATTTGAATCATGTAATAAATATGATGAAGTTCAAAGAGGTTTGGAACCTTTGTTGTCTCCGTTTCTCTAAGGAATAGCAATTTTATAGTGGTTAGTCCAATGATTTAGGGAGTATTACAGTTTTGCTAAATTAATGATAAAAATTAGAACGATGTCCATGTACCATGAAAAGAGTTTATCATATATTAATACAAATGTATAATGTGGTTATAATTTTAAAACGAATTAAAAGATTATAGGCTTCATATATAGAGCATTTACCGAAAACTCACTATTTTCGTAGGGGGGTACACATAGATTTTGAGAAAAATTCAAAAAAATTGAAATACTGTTTTAATACATATTTGAATCATGTAATAAATATGATGAAGTTCAAAGAGGTTTGGAACCTTTGTTGTCTCCGTTTCTCTAGGGAATAGCAATTTTATAGTGGTTAGTCCAATGATTTAGGGAGTATTTACAGTTTTGCTAAATTAATGATAAAAAATTAGAACGATGTCCATGTACCATGAAAAGAGTTTATCATATATTAATACAAATGTATAATGTGGTTTATAATTTTTAAAAACGAATTAAAAGATTATAGGCTTCATATATAGAGCATTTACCGAAAACTCACTATTTTCGTAGGGGGGTACACATAGATTTTGAGAAAAATCAAAAAATGAAAATACTGTTTTAATACATATTTGAATCATGTAATAAATATGATGAAGTTCAAAGAGGTTTGGAACCTTTGTTGTCTCCGTTTCTCTAGGGAATAGCAATTTTATAGTGGTTAGTCCAATGATTTAGGGAGTATTTGCAGTTTTGCTAAATTAATTGATAAAAATTAGAACGATGTCCATGTACCATGAAAAGAAGTTTATCATAATTAATACAAATGTATAATGTGGTTATATTTTAAAACGAATTAAAAGATTATAGGCTTCATATATAGAGCATTTACCGAAAACTCACTATTTTCGTAGGGGGTACACATAGATTTTTGAAAAAATTCAAAAAAATTGAAAATACTGTTTTAATACATATTTGAATCATGTAAAATATGATGAAGTTCAAAGAGGTTTGGAACCTTTGTTGTCTCCGTTTCTCTAAGGAATAGCAATTTTATAGTGGTTAGTCCAATGATTTAGGAGTATTTACAGTTTTGCTAAATTAATTGATAAAAAATTAGAACGATGTCCATGTACCATGAAAAGGAGTTTATCATATATTAATACAAATGTATAATGTGGTTATAAATTTTAAAACGAATTAAAGATTATAGGCTTCATATATAGAGCATTTACCGAAAACTCACTATTTTCGTAGGGGGTACACATAGATTTTGAGAAAAATTCAAAAAATTGAAATACTGTTTTAATACATATTTGAATCATGTAATAAAATATGATGAAGTTCAAAGAGTCTTGGAACCTTTGTTGTCTCCGTTTCTCTAGGAATAGCAATTTTATAGTGGTTAGTCCAATGATTTAAGGAGTATTTACAGTTTTGCTAAATTAATTGATAAAAAATTAGAAAGATGTACATGTACCATGAAAAGAAGTTTATCATATATTAATACAAATGTATAATGTGGTTATAAATTTTAAAACGAATTAAAAGATTATAGGCTTCATATATAGAGCATTTACCGAAAACTCACTATTTTCGTAGGGGGGTACACATAGATTTTGAGAAAATTCAAAAAATTGAAATACTGTTTTAATACATATTTGAATCATGTAATAAAATATGATGATTCAAAGAGGTTTGGAACCTTTGTTGTCTCCGTTTCTCTAAGGAATAGCAATTTTATAGTGGTTAGTCCAATGATTTAGGGATTTTGCAGTTTTGCTAAATTAATTGATAAAAAATTAGAACGATGTCCATGTACCATGAAAAGAAGTTTATCATAATTTATACAAATGTATAATGTGGTTATAAATTTTAAAACGAATTAAAAGATTATAGGCTTCATATATAGAGCATTTACCGAAAACTCACTATTTTCGTAGGGGGTGAAAAAATTTTTCAAAAAATTGAAAATACTGTTTTAATACATATTGAATCATGTAATAAAATATGATGAAGTTCAAAGAGGTTTGGAACCTTTGTTGTCTCCGTTTCTCTAGGAATAGCAATTTTATAGTGGTTAGTCCAATGATTTAGGGAGTATTTTACAGTTTTGCTAAATTAATGATAAAAAATTAGAACGATGTCCATGTACCATGAAAAGGAGTTTATCATATATTAATACAAATGTATAATGTGGTTATAAATTTTAAAACGAATTAAAGATTATAGGCTTCATATATAGAGCATTTACCGAAAACTCACTATTTTCGTAGGGGGGTACACATAGATTTTGAGAAAATTCAAAAAATTGAAAATACTGTTTTAATACATATTTGAATCATGTAATAAAATATGATGAAGTTCAAAGAGGTTTGGAACCTTTGTTGTCTCCGTTTCTCTAGGGAATAGCAATTTTATAGTGGTTAGTCCAATGATTTAAGGAGTATTTACAGTTTTGCTAAATTAATTCATAAAAATTAGAACGATGTCTATGTACCATGAAAAGAAGTTTATCATATATTAATACAAATGTATAATGTGGTTATAAATTTTAAAACGAATTAAAAGATTATAGGCTTCATATATAGAGCATTTACCGAAAACTCACTATTTTCGTAGGGGGTACACATAGATTTTGGAGAAATTCAAAAAATTGAAAATACTGTTTTAATACATATTTGAATCATGTAATAAAATATGATGAAGTTCAAAGAGGTTTGAACCTTTGTTGTCTCCGTTTCTCTAGGAATAGCAATTTTATAGTGGTTAGTCCAATGATTTAGGGAGTATTACAGTTTTGCTAAATTAATTGATAAAAATTAGAACGATGTCCATGTACCATGAAAAGAGTTTATCATATATTAATACAAATGTATAATGTGGTTATAAATTTTAAAACGAATTAAAGATTATAGGCTTCATATATAGAGCATTTACCGAAAACTCACTATTTTCGTAGGGGTACACATAGATTTTGAGAAAAATTCAAAAAAATTGAAATACTGTTTTAATACATATTTGAATCATGTAATAAAATATGATGAAGTTCAAAGAGGTTTGGAACCTTTGTTGTCTCCGTTTCTCTAGGAATAGCAATTTTATAGTGGTTAGTCCAATGATTTAAGGAGTATTTACAGTTTTGCTAAATTAATTGATAAAAAATTAGAACGATGTCCATGTACCATGAAAAGAGTTTATCATATATTAATACAAATGTATAATGTGGTTATAAATTTTAAAACGAAATTAAAAGATTATAGGCTTCATATATAGAGCATTTACCGAAAACTCACTATTTTCGTAGGGGGGTACACATAGATTTTGAGAAAAATTCAAAAAATTGAAAATACTGTTTTAATACATATTTAAATCATTTAATAAAATATGATGAAGTTCAAAGAGGTTTGGAACCTTTGTTGTCTCCGTTTCTCTAAGGAATAACAATTTTATAGTGGTTAGTTCAATGATTTAGGGAATATTTGCAGTTTTGTTAAATTAATGGATAAAAAATTAGAACGATGTCCATGTACCATGAAAAGAAGTTTATCATATATTAATACAAATGTATAATGTGGTTATAAATTTTAAAACGAATTAAAGATTATAGGCTTCATATATAGAGCATTTACCGAAAACTCACTATTTTCGTAGGGGGGTACACATAGATTTTGAGAAAAATTCAAAAAATTGAAAATACTGTTTTAATACATATTTGAATCATGTAATAAATATGATGAAGTTCAAAGAGGTTTGGAACCTTTGTTGTCTCCGTTTCTCTAAGGAATAGCAATTTTATAGTGGTTAGTCCAATGATTTAGGGAGTATTTACAGTTTTGCTAAATTAATTGATAAAAATTAGAACGATGTCCATGTACCATGAAAAGAAGTTTATCATATATTAATACAAATGTATAATGTGGTTATAAATTTTAAAACGAATTAAAAGATTATAGGCTTCATATATAGAGCATTTACCGAAAACTCACTATTTTCGTAGGGGGGTACACATAGATTTTGAGAAAATTCAAAAAATTGAAAATACTGTTTTAATACATATTTGAATCATGTAATAAAATATGATGAAGTTCAAAGAGGTTTGGAACCTTTGTTGTCTCCGTTTCTCTAGGGAATAGCAATTTTATAGTGGTTAGTCCAATGATTTAGGGAGTATTTACAGTTTTGCTAAATTAATTGATAAAAAATTAGAACGATGTCCATGTACCATGAAAGGAAGTTTATCATATATTAATACAAATGTATAATGTGGTTATAAATTTTAAAACGAATTAAAAGATTATAGGCTTCATATATAGAGCATTTACCGAAAACTCACTATTTTCGTAGGGGGGTACACATAGATTTTGAGAAAAATTCAAAAAATTGAAAATACTGTTTTAATACATATTTGAATCATGTAATAAAATATGATGAAGTTCAAAGAGGTTTGGAACCTTTGTTGTCTCCGTTTCTCTAAGGAATAGCAATTTTATAGTGGTTAGTCCAATGATTTAGGGAGTATTTGCAGTTTTGCTAAATTAATTGATAAAAATTAGAACGATGTCCATGTACCATGAAAAGAAGTTTATCATATATTAATACAAATGTATAATGTGGTTAAATTTTAAAACGAATTAAAAGATTATAGGCTTCATATATAGAGCATTTACCGAAAACTCACTATTTTCGTAGGGGGTACACATAGATTTTGAGAAAAATTCAAAAAAATTGAAAATACTGTTTTAATACATATTTGAATCATGTAATAAAATATGATGAAGTTCAAAGAGGTTTGGA
Source organism: Brassica napus (assembly GCF_020379485.1). Classification (NCBI taxonomy): domain Eukaryota; kingdom Viridiplantae; phylum Streptophyta; class Magnoliopsida; order Brassicales; family Brassicaceae; genus Brassica; species Brassica napus. The sequence goes on from NW_026014588.1 coordinate 10,660, forward strand.
ACCTTTGTTGTCTCCGTTTCTCTAAGGAATAGCAATTTTATAGTGGTTAGTCCAATGATTTAGGGAGTATTTACAGTTTTGCTAAATTAATTGATAAAAATTAGAACGATGTCCATGTACCATGAAAAGAGTTTATCATATATTAATACAAATGTATAATGTGGTTATAAATTTTAAAACGAATTAAAAGATTATAGGCTTCATATATAGAGCATTTACCGAAAACTCACTATTTTCGTAGGGGGGTACACATAGATTTTGAGAAAAATTCAAAAAAATTGAAAATACTGTTTTAATACATATTTGAATCATGTAATAAATATGATGAAGTTCAAAGAGGTTTGGAACTTTTGTTGTCTCCGTTTCTCTAGGGAATAGCAATTTTATAGTGGTTAGTCCAATGATTTAGGGAGTATTTGCAGTTTTGCTAAATTAATGGATAAAAAATTAGAACGATGTCCATGTACCATGAAAAGGAGTTTATCATATATTAATACAAATGTATAATGTGGTTATAAATTTTAAAACGAATTAAAAGATTATAGGCTTCATATATAGAGCATTTACCGAAAACTCACTATTTTCGTAGGGGGGTACACATAGATTTTGAGAAAAATTCAAAAAAATTGAAATACTGTTTTAATACATATTTGAATCATGTAATAAAATATGATGAAGTTCAAAGAGGTTTGGAACCTTTGTTGTCTCCGTTTCTCTAAGGAATAGCAATTTTATAGTGGTTAGTCCAATGATTTAGGGAGTATTTACAGTTTTGCTAAATTAATTGATAAAAAATTAGAACGATGTCCATGTACCATGAAAGAAGTTTATCATATATTAATACAAATGTATAATGTGGTTATAAATTTTAAAACGAATTAAAAGATTATAGGCTTCATATATAGAGCATTTACCGAAAACTCACTATTTTCGTAGGGGGGTACACATAGATTTTGAGAAAAATTCAAAAAATTGAAAATACTGTTTTAATACATATTTGAATCATGTAATAAAATATGATGAAGTTCAAAGAGGTTTGGAACCTTTGTTGTCTCCGTTTCTCTAAGGAATAGCAATTTTATAGTGGTTAGTCCAATGATTTAGGGAGTATTTACAGTTTTGCTAAATTAATTGATAAAAAATTAGAACGATGTCCATGTACCATGAAAAGAAGTTTATCATATATAATACAAATGTATAATGTGGTTATAAATTTTAAAACGAATTAAAAGATTATAGGCTTCATATATAGAGCATTTACCGAAAACTCACTATTTTCGTAGGGGGGTACACATAGATTTTGAGAAAAATTCAAAAAAATTGAAAATACTGTTTTAATACATATTTGAATCATGTAATAAAATATGATGAAGTTCAAAGAGGTTTGGAACCTTTGTTGTCTCCGTTTCTCTAAGGAATAGCAATTTTATAGTGGTTAGTCCAATGATTTAGGGAGTATTGCAGTTTTGCTAAATTAATTGATAAAAAATTAGAACGATGTCCATGTACCATGAAAAGAGTTTATCATATATTAATACAAATGTATAATGTGGTTATAAATTTTAAAACGAATTAAAAGATTATAGGCTTCATATATAGAGCATTTACCGAAAACTCACTATTTTCGTAGGGGGGTACACATAGATTTTGAGAAAAATTCAAAAAAATTGAAAATACTGTTTTAATACATATTTGAATCATGTAATAAAATATGATGAAGTTCAAAGAGGTTTGGAACCTTTGTTGTCTCCGTTTCTCTAGGGAATAGCAATTTTATAGTGGTTAGTCCAATGATTTAGGGAGTATTTGCAGTTTTGCTAAATTAATGATAAAAAATTAGAACGATGTCCATGTACCATGAAAAGAAGTTTATCATATATTAATACAAATGTATAATGTGGTTATAAATTTTAAAACGAATTAAAAGATTATAGGCTTCATATATAGAGCATTTACCGAAAACTCACTATTTTCGTAGGGGGGTACACATAGATTTTGAGAAAAATTCAAAAAATTGAAATACTGTTTTAATACATATTTGAATCATGTAATAAAATATGATGAAGTTCAAAGAGGTTTGGAACCTTTGTTGTCTCCGTTTCTCTAGGGATAGCAATTTTATAGTGGTTAGTCCAATGATTTAGGGAGTATTTGCAGTTTTGCTAAATTAATGGATAAAAAATTAGAACGATGTCCATGTACCATGAAAAGAAGTTTATCATATATTAATACAAATGTATAATGTGGTTATAAATTTTAAAACGAATTAAAAGATTATAGGCTTCATATATAGAGCATTTACCGAAAACTCACTATTTTCGTAGGGGGTACACATAGATTTTGAGAAAAATTCAAAAAATTGAAAATACTGTTTTAATACATATTTGAATCATGTAATAAAATATGATGAAGTTCAAAGAGGTTTGGAACCTTTGTTGTCTCCGTTTCTCTAAGGAATAGCAATTTTATAGTGGTTAGTCCAATGATTTAGGGAGTATTTACAGTTTTGCTAAATTAATTGATAAAAAATTAGAAAGATGTCCATGTACCATGAAAAGGAGTTTATCATATATTAATACAAATGTATAATGTGGTTATAAATTTTAAAACGAATTAAAAGATTATAGGCTTCATATATAGAGCATTTACCGAAAACTCACTATTTTCGTAGGGGGGTACACATAGATTTTGAGAAAAATTCAAAAAATTGAAAATACTGTTTTAATACATATTTGAATCATGTAATAAATATGATGAAGTTCAAAGAGGTTTGGAACCTTTGTTGTCTCCGTTTCTCTAGGAATAGCAATTTTATAGTGGTTAGTCCAATGATTTAAGGAGTATTTACAGTTTTGCTAAATTAATTGATAAAAAATTAGAAAGATGTCCATGTACCATGAAAAGAAGTTTATCATATATTAATACAAATGTATAATGTGGTTATAAATTTTAAAACGAATTAAAAGATTATAGGCTTCATATATAGAGCATTTACCGAAAACTCACTATTTTCGTAGGGGGGTACACATAGATTTTGAGAAAATTCAAAAAAATTGAAAATACTGTTTTAATACATATTTGAATCATGTAATAAATATGATGAAGTTCAAAGAGGTTTGGAACCTTTGTTGTCTCCGTTTCTCTAGGGAATAGCAATTTTATAGTGGTTAGTCCAATGATTTAGGGAGTATTTGCAGTTTTGCTAAATTAATTGATAAAAAATTAGAACGATGTCCATGTACCATGAAAAGAAGTTTATCATATATTAATACAAATGTATAATGTGGTTATAAATTTTAAAACGAATTAAAAGATTATAGGCTTCATATATAGAGCATTTACCGAAAACTCACTATTTTCGTAGGGGGTACACATAGATTTTGAGAAAAATTCAAAAAAATTGAAAATACTGTTTTAATACATATTTGAATCATGTAATAAAATATGATGAAGTTCAAAGAGGTTTGGAACCTTTGTTGTCTCCGTTTCTCTAAGGAATAGCAATTTTATAGTGGTTAGTCCAATGATTTAGGGAGTATTTGCAGTTTTGCTAAATTAATGGATAAAAAATTAGAACGATGTCCATGTACCATGAAAAGGTTTATCATATATTAATACAAATGTATAATGTGGTTATAAATTTTAAAACGAATTAAAAGATTATAGGCTTCATATATAGAGCATTTACCGAAAACTCACTATTTTCGTAGGGGGTACACATAGATTTTGAGAAAAATTCAAAAAAATTGAAAATACTGTTTTAATACATATTTGAATCATGTAATAAAATATGATGAAGTTCAAAGAGGTTTGGAACCTTTGTTGTCTCCGTTTCTCTAAGGAATAGCAATTTTATAGTGGTTAGTCCAATGATTTAGGGAGTATTTACAGTTTTGCTAAATTAATTGATAAAAAATTAGAACGATGTCCATGTACCATGAAAAGAAGTTTATCATATATTAATACAAATGTATAATGTGGTTATAAATTTTAAAACGAATTAAAAGATTATAGGCTTCATATATAGAGCATTTACCGAAAACTCACTATTTTCGTAGGGGGGTACACATAGATTTTGAGAAAAATTCAAAAAAATTGAAAATACTGTTTTAATACATATTTGAATCATGTAATAAAATATGATGAAGTTCAAAGAGGTTTGGAACCTTTGTTGTCTCCGTTTCTCTAGGAATAGCAATTTTATAGTGGTTAGTCCAATGATTTAGGGAGTATTTGCAGTTTTGCTAAATTAATGGATAAAAAATTAGAACGATGTCCATGTACCATGAAAAGAAGTTTATCATATATTAATACAAATGTATAATGTGGTTATAAATTTTAAAACGAATTAAAAGATTATAGGCTTCATATATAGAGCATTTACCGAAAACTCACTATTTTCGTAGGGGGGTACACATAGATTTTGAGAAAAATTCAAAAAAATTGAAAATACTGTTTTAATACATATTTGAATCATGTAATAAAATATGATGAAGTTCAAAGAGGTTTGGAACCTTTGTTGTCTCCGTTTCTCTAAGGAATAGCAATTTTATAGTGGTTAGTCCAATGATTTAGGGAGTATTTACAGTTTTGCTAAATTAATTGATAAAAAATTAGAAAGATGTCCATGTACCATTGAAAAGAGTTTATCATATATTAATACAAATGTATAATGTGGTTATAAATTTTAAAACGAATTAAAAGATTATAGGCTTCATATATAGAGCATTTACCGAAAACTCACTATTTTCGTAGGGGGGTACACATAGATTTTGAGAAAAATTCAAAAAAATTGAAAATACTGTTTTAATACATATTTGAATCATGTAATAAAATATGATGAAGTTCAAAGAGGTTTGGAACCTTTGTTGTCTCCGTTTCTCTAGGGAATAGCAATTTTATAGTGGTTAGTCCAATGATTTAGGGAGTATTTGCAGTTTTGCTAAATTAATGGATAAAAAATTAGAACGATGTCCATGTACCATGAAAAGAGTTTATCATATATTAATACAAATGTATAATGTGGTTATAAATTTTAAAACGAATTAAAAGATTATAGGCTTCATATATAGAGCATTTACCGAAAACTCACTATTTTCGTAGGGGGGTACACATAGATTTTGAGAAAAATTCAAAAAAATTGAAAATACTGTTTTAATACATATTTGAATCATGTAATAAAATATGATGAAGTTCAAAGAGGTTTGGAACCTTTGTTGTCTCCGTTTCTCTAAGGAATAGCAATTTTATAGTGGTTAGTCCAATGATTTAGGGAGTATTTACAGTTTTGCTAAATTAATTGATAAAAAATTAGAACGATGTCCATGTACCATGAAAAGAAGTTTATCATATATTAATACAAATGTATAATGTGGTTATAAATTTTAAAACGAATTAAAAGATTATAGGCTTCATATATAGAGCATTTACCGAAAACTCACTATTTTCGTAGGGGGGTACACATAGATTTTGAGAAAAATTCAAAAAATTGAAAATACTGTTTTAATACATATTTGAATCATGTAATAAAATATGATGAAGTTCAAAGAGGTTTGGAACCTTTGTTGTCTCCGTTTCTCTAGGGAATAGCAATTTTATAGTGGTTAGTCCAATGATTTAGGGAGTATTTACAGTTTTGCTAAATTAATTGATAAAAAATTAGAACGATGTCCATGTACCATGAAAAGAAGTTTATCATATATTAATACAAATGTATAATGTGGTTATAAATTTTAAAACGAATTAAAAGATTATAGGCTTCATATATAGAGCATTTACCGAAAACTCACTATTTTCGTAGGGGGGTACACATAGATTTTGAGAAAAATTCAAAAAAATTGAAAATACTGTTTTAATACATATTTGAATCATGTAATAAAATATGATGAAGTTCAAAGAGGTTTGGAACCTTTGTTGTCTCCGTTTCTCTAGGAATAGCAATTTTATAGTGGTTAGTCCAATGATTTAAGGAGTATTTACAGTTTTGCTAAATTAATTGATAAAAAATTAGAAAGATGTCCATGTACCATGAAAAGAAGTTTATCATATATTAATACAAATGTATAATGTGGTTATAAATTTTAAAACGAATTAAAAGATTATAGGCTTCATATATAGAGCATTTACCGAAAACTCACTATTTTCGTAGGGGGGTACACATAGATTTTGAGAAAAATTCAAAAAATTGAAAATACTGTTTTAATACATATTTGAATCATGTAATAAAATATGATGAAGTTCAAAGAGGTTTGGAACCTTTGTTGTCTCCGTTTCTCTAAGGAATAGCAATTTTATAGTGGTTAGTCCAATGATTTAGGGAGTATTTACAGTTTTGCTAAATTAATTGATAAAAAATTAGAACGATGTCCATGTACCATGAAAAGAAGTTTATCATATATTAATACAAATGTATAATGTGGTTATAAATTTTAAAACGAATTAAAAGATTATAGGCTTCATATATAGAGCATTTACCGAAAACTCACTATTTTCGTAGGGGGGTACACATAGATTTTGAGAAAAATTCAAAAAATTGAAAATACTGTTTTAATACATATTTGAATCATGTAATAAAATATGATGAAGTTCAAAGAGGTTTGGAACCTTTGTTGTCTCCGTTTCTCTAGGGAATAGCAATTTTATAGTGGTTAGTCCAATGATTTAGGGAGTATTTACAGTTTTGCTAAATTAATTGATAAAAAATTAGAAAGATGTCCATGTACCATTGAAAAGAGTTTATCATATATTAATACAAATGTATAATGTGGTTATAAATTTTAAAACGAATTAAAAGATTATAGGCTTCATATATAGAGCATTTACCGAAAACTCACTATTTTCGTAGGGGGGTACACATAGATTTTGAGAAAAATTCAAAAAAATTGAAAATACTGTTTTAATACATATTTGAATCATGTAATAAAATATGATGAAGTTCAAAGAGGTTTGGAACCTTTGTTGTCTCCGTTTCTCTAGGAATAGCAATTTTATAGTGGTTAGTCCAATGATTTAAGGAGTATTTACAGTTTTGCTAAATTAATTGATAAAAATTAGAACGATGTCCATGTACCATGAAAAGAAGTTTATCATATATTAATACAAATGTATAATGTGGTTATAAATTTTAAAACGAATTAAAAGATTATAGGCTTCATATATAGAGCATTTACCGAAAACTCACTATTTTCGTAGGGGGGTACACATAGATTTTGAGAAAAATTCAAAAAATTGAAAATACTGTTTTAATACATATTTGAATCATGTAATAAAATATGATGAAGTTCAAAGAGGTTTGGAACCTTTGTTGTCTCCGTTTCTCTAAGGAATAGCAATTTTATAGTGGTTAGTCCAATGATTTAGGGAGTATTTACAGTTTTGCTAAATTAATGATAAAAAATTAGAACGATGTCCATGTACCATGAAAAGAGTTTATCATATATTAATACAAATGTATAATGTGGTTATAAATTTTAAAACGAATTAAAAGATTATAGGCTTCATATATAGAGCATTTACCGAAAACTCACTATTTTCGTAGGGGGGTACACATAGATTTTGAGAAAAATTCAAAAAAATTGAAAATACTGTTTTAATACATATTTGAATCATGTAATAAAATATGATGAAGTTCAAAGAGGTTTGGAACCTTTGTTGTCTCCGTTTCTCTAGGGAATAGCAATTTTATAGTGGTTAGTCCAATGATTTAGGGAGTATTTGCAGTTTTGCTAAATTAATGGATAAAAAATTAGAACGATGTCCATGTACCATGAAAAGAAGTTTATCATATATTAATACAAATGTATAATGTGGTTATAAATTTTAAAACGAATTAAAAGATTATAGGCTTCATATATAGAGCATTTACCGAAAACTCACTATTTTCGTAGGGGGGTACACATAGATTTTGAGAAAAATTCAAAAAAATTGAAAATACTGTTTTAATACATATTTGAATCATGTAATAAAATATGATGAAGTTCAAAGAGGTTTGGAACCTTTGTTGTCTCCGTTTCTCTAGGAATAGCAATTTTATAGTGGTTAGTCCAATGATTTAGGGAGTATTTACAGTTTTGCTAAATTAATGGATAAAAAATTAGAACGATGTCCATGTACCATGAAAAGAAGTTTATCATATATTAATACAAATGTATAATGTGGTTATAAATTTTAAAACGAATTAAAAGATTATAGGCTTCATATATAGAGCATTTACCGAAAACTCACTATTTTCGTAGGGGGGTACACATAGATTTTGAGAAAAATTCAAAAAAATTGAAAATACTGTTTTAATACATATTTGAATCATGTAATAAAATATGATGAAGTTCAAAGAGGTTTGGAACCTTTGTTGTCTCCGTTTCTCTAGGGAATAGCAATTTTATAGTGGTTAGTCCAATGATTTAGGGAGTATTTGCAGTTTTGCTAAATTAATGGATAAAAAATTAGAACGATGTCCATGTACCATGAAAAGAAGTTTATCATATATTAATACAAATGTATAATGTGGTTATAAATTTTAAAACGAATTAAAAGATTATAGGCTTCATATATAGAGCATTTACCGAAAACTCACTATTTTCGTAGGGGGGTACACATAGATTTTGAGAAAAATTCAAAAAAATTGAAAATACTGTTTTAATACATATTTGAATCATGTAATAAAATATGATGAAGTTCAAAGAGGTTTGGAACCTTTGTTGTCTCCGTTTCTCTAGGAATAGCAATTTTATAGTGGTTAGTCCAATGATTTAAGGAGTATTTACAGTTTTGCTAAATTAATTGATAAAAAATTAGAAAGATGTCCATGTACCATGAAAAGAAGTTTATCATATATTAATACAAATGTATAATGTGGTTATAAATTTTAAAACGAATTAAAAGATTATAGGCTTCATATATAGAGCATTTACCGAAAACTCACTATTTTCGTAGGGGGGTACACATAGATTTTGAGAAAAATTCAAAAAAATTGAAAATACTGTTTTAATACATATTTGAATCATGTAATAAAATATGATGAAGTTCAAAGAGGTTTGGAACCTTTGTTGTCTCCGTTTCTCTAGGGAATAGCAATTTTATAGTGGTTAGTCCAATGATTTAGGGAGTATTTACAGTTTTGCTAAATTAATTGATAAAAAATTAGAACGATGTCCATGTACCATGAAAAGAGTTTATCATATATTAATACAAATGTATAATGTGGTTATAAATTTTAAAACGAATTAAAAGATTATAGGCTTCATATATAGAGCATTTACCGAAAACTCACTATTTTCGTAGGGGGGTACACATAGATTTTGAGAAAAATTCAAAAAAATTGAAAATACTGTTTTAATACATATTTGAATCATGTAATAAAATATGATGAAGTTCAAAGAGGTTTGGAACCTTTGTTGTCTCCGTTTCTCTAAGGAATAGCAATTTTATAGTGGTTAGTCCAATGATTTAGGGAGTATTTGCAGTTTTGCTAAATTAATGAAAAAAAAAATTAGAACGATGTCCATGTACCATGAAAAGAAGTTTATCATATATTAATACAAATGTATAATGTGGTTATAAATTTTAAAACGAATTAAAAGATTATAGGCTTCATATATAGAGCATTTACCGAAAACTCACTATTTTCGTAGGGGGGTACACATAGATTTTGAGAAAAATTCAAAAAAATTGAAAATACTGTTTTAATACATATTTGAATCATGTAATAAAATATGATGAAGTTCAAAGAGGTTTGGAACCTTTGTTGTCTCCGTTTCTCTAGGAATAGCAATTTTATAGTGGTTAGTCCAATGATTTAAGGAGTATTTACAGTTTTGCTAAATTAATTGATAAAAAATTAGAAAGATGTCCATGTACCATGAAAAGAGTTTATCATATATTAATACAAATGTATAATGTGGTTATAAATTTTAAAACGAATTAAAAGATTATAGGCTTCATATATAGAGCATTTACCGAAAACTCACTATTTTCGTAGGGGGGTACACATAGATTTTGAGAAAAATTCAAAAAATTGAAAATACTGTTTTAATACATATTTGAATCATGTAATAAAATATGATGAAGTTCAAAGAGGTTTGGAACCTTTGTTGTCTCCGTTTCTCTAAGGAATAGCAATTTTATAGTGGTTAGTCCAATGATTTAGGGAGTATTTACAGTTTTGCTAAATTAATTGATAAAAAATTAGAACGATGTCCATGTACCATGAAAAGAAGTTTATCATATATTAATACAAATGTATAATGTGGTTATAAATTTTAAAACGAATTAAAAGATTATAGGCTTCATATATAGAGCATTTACCGAAAACTCACTATTTTCGTAGGGGGGTACACATAGATTTTGAGAAAAATTCAAAAAAATTGAAAATACTGTTTTAATACATATTTGAATCATGTAATAAAATATGATGAAGTTCAAAGAGGTTTGGAACCTTTGTTGTCTCCGTTTCTCTAGGGAATAGCAATTTTATAGTGGTTAGTCCAATGATTTAGGGAGTATTTACAGTTTTGCTAAATTAATTGATAAAAAATTAGAACGATGTCCATGTACCATGAAAAGAAGTTTATCATATATTAATACAAATGTATAATGTGGTTATAAATTTTAAAACGAATTAAAAGATTATAGGCTTCATATATAGAGCATTTACCGAAAACTCACTATTTTCGTAGGGGGGTACACATAGATTTTGAGAAAAATTCAAAAAAATTGAAAATACTGTTTTAATACATATTTGAATCATGTAATAAAATATGATGAAGTTCAAAGAGGTTTGGAACCTTTGTTGTCTCCGTTTCTCTAGGGAATAGCAATTTTATAGTGGTTAGTCCAATGATTTAGGGAGTATTTACAGTTTTGCTAAATTAATTGATAAAAAATTAGAACGATGTCCATGTACCATGAAAAGAAGTTTATCATATATTAATACAAATGTATAATGTGGTTATAAATTTTAAAACGAATTAAAAGATTATAGGCTTCATATATAGAGCATTTACCGAAAACTCACTATTTTCGTAGGGGGGTACACATAGATTTTGAGAAAAATTCAAAAAAATTGAAAATACTGTTTTAATACATATTTGAATCATGTAATAAAATATGATGAAGTTCAAAGAGGTTTGGAACCTTTGTTGTCTCCGTTTCTCTAGGGAATAGCAATTTTATAGTGGTTAGTCTAATGATTTAGGGAGTATTTGCAGTTTTGCTAAATTAATTGATAAAAAATTAGAACGATGTCCATGTACCATGAAAAGAAGTTTATCATATATTAATACAAATGTATAATGTGGTTATAAATTTTAAAACGAATTAAAAGATTATAGGCTTCATATATAGAGCATTTACCGAAAACTCACTATTTTCGTAGGGGGTACACATAGATTTTGAGAAAAATTCAAAAAAATTGAAAATACTGTTTTAATACATATTTGAATCATGTAATAAAATATGATGAAGTTCAAAGAGGTTTGGAACCTTTGTTGTCTCCGTTTCTCTAAGGAATAGCAATTTTATAGTGGTTAGTCCAATGATTTAGGGAGTATTTACAGTTTTGCTAAATTAATTGATAAAAAATTAGAAAGATGTCCATGTACCATGAAAAGAAGTTTATCATATATTAATACAAATGTATAATGTGGTTATAAATTTTAAAACGAATTAAAAGATTATAGGCTTCATATATAGAGCATTTACCGAAAACTCACTATTTTCGTAGGGGGGTACACATAGATTTTGAGAAAAATTCAAAAAATTGAAAATACTGTTTTAATACATATTTGAATCATGTAATAAAATATGATGAAGTTCAAAGAGGTTTGGAACCTTTGTTGTCTCCGTTTCTCTAAGGAATAGCAATTTTATAGTGGTTAGTCCAATGATTTAGGGAGTATTTACAGTTTTGCTAAATTAATTGATAAAAAATTAGAAAGATGTCCATGTACCATTGAAAAGAGTTTATCATATATTAATACAAATGTATAATGTGGTTATAAATTTTAAAACGAATTAAAAGATTATAGGCTTCATATATAGAGCATTTACCGAAAACTCACTATTTTCGTAGGGGGGTACACATAGATTTTGAGAAAAATTCAAAAAAATTGAAAATACTGTTTTAATACATATTTGAATCATGTAATAAAATATGATGAAGTTCAAAGAGGTTTGGAACCTTTGTTGTCTCCGTTTCTCTAAGGAATAGCAATTTTATAGTGGTTAGTCCAATGATTTAGGGAGTATTTACAGTTTTGCTAAATTAATTGATAAAAAATTAGAACGATGTCCATGTACCATGAAAAGAAGTTTATCATATATTAATACAAATGTATAATGTGGTTATAAATTTTAAAACGAATTAAAAGATTATAGGCTTCATATATAGAGCATTTACCGAAAACTCACTATTTTCGTAGGGGGGTACACATAGATTTTGAGAAAAATTCAAAAAAATTGAAAATACTGTTTTAATACATATTTGAATCATGTAATAAAATATGATGAAGTTCAAAGAGGTTTGGAACCTTTGTTGTCTCCGTTTCTCTAAGGAATAGCAATTTTATAGTGGTTAGTCCAATGATTTAGGGAGTATTTGCAGTTTTGCTAAATTAATTGATAAAAAATTAGAACGATGTCCATGTACCATGAAAAGAAGTTTATCATATATTAATACAAATGTATAATGTGGTTATAAATTTTAAAACGAATTAAAAGATTATAGGCTTCATATATAGAGCATTTACCGAAAACTCACTATTTTCGTAGGGGGGTACACATAGATTTTGAGAAAAATTCAAAAAAATTGAAAATACTGTTTTAATACATATTTGAATCATGTAATAAAATATGATGAAGTTCAAAGAGGTTTGGAACCTTTGTTGTCTCCGTTTCTCTAAGGAATAGCAATTTTATAGTGGTTAGTCCAATGATTTAGGGAGTATTTACAGTTTTGCTAAATTAATTGATAAAAAATTAGAACGATGTCCATGTACCATGAAAAGAAGTTTATCATATATTAATACAAATGTATAATGTGGTTATAAATTTTAAAACGAATTAAAAGATTATAGGCTTCATATATAGAGCATTTACCGAAAACTCACTATTTTCGTAGGGGGGTACACATAGATTTTGAGAAAAATTCAAAAAAATTGAAAATACTGTTTTAATACATATTTGAATCATGTAATAAAATATGATGAAGTTCAAAGAGGTTTGGAACCTTTGTTGTCTCCGTTTCTCTAAGGAATAGCAATTTTATAGTGGTTAGTCCAATGATTTAGGGAGTATTTACAGTTTTGCTAAATTAATTGATAAAAAATTAGAACGATGTCCATGTACCATGAAAAGAAGTTTATCATATATTAATACAAATGTATAATGTGGTTATAAATTTTAAAACGAATTAAAAGATTATAGGCTTCATATATAGAGCATTTACCGAAAACTCACTATTTTCGTAGGGGGGTACACATAGATTTTGAGAAAAATTCAAAAAAATTGAAAATACTGTTTTAATACATATTTGAATCATGTAATAAAATATGATGAAGTTCAAAGAGGTTTGGAACCTTTGTTGTCTCCGTTTCTCTAGGAATAGCAATTTTATAGTGGTTAGTCCAATGATTTAAGGAGTATTTACAGTTTTGCTAAATTAATTGATAAAAAATTAGAACGATGTCCATGTACCATGAAAAGAGTTTATCATATATTAATACAAATGTATAATGTGGTTATAAATTTTAAAACGAATTAAAAGATTATAGGCTTCATATATAGAGCATTTACCGAAAACTCACTATTTTCGTAGGGGGGTACACATAGATTTTGAGAAAAATTCAAAAAAATTGAAAATACTGTTTTAATACATATTTGAATCATGTAATAAAATATGATGAAGTTCAAAGAGGTTTGGAACCTTTGTTGTCTCCGTTTCTCTAGGAATAGCAATTTTATAGTGGTTAGTCCAATGATTTAGGGAGTATTTACAGTTTTGCTAAATTAATGGATAAAAAATTAGAACGATGTCCATGTACCATGAAAAGAAGTTTATCATATATTAATACAAATGTATAATGTGGTTATAAATTTTAAAACGAATTAAAAGATTATAGGCTTCATATATAGAGCATTTACCGAAAACTCACTATTTTCGTAGGGGGGTACACATAGATTTTGAGAAAAATTCAAAAAAATTGAAAATACTGTTTTAATACATATTTGAATCATGTAATAAAATATGATGAAGTTCAAAGAGGTTTGGAACCTTTGTTGTCTCCGTTTCTCTAGGAATAGCAATTTTATAGTGGTTAGTCCAATGATTTAAGGAGTATTTACAGTTTTGCTAAATTAATTGATAAAAAATTAGAACGATGTCCATGTACCATGAAAAGAAGTTTATCATATATTAATACAAATGTATAATGTGGTTATAAATTTTAAAACGAATTAAAAGATTATAGGCTTCATATATAGAGCATTTACCGAAAACTCACTATTTTCGTAGGGGGGTACACATAGATTTTGAGAAAAATTCAAAAAAATTGAAAATACTGTTTTAATACATATTTGAATCATGTAATAAAATATGATGAAGTTCAAAGAGGTTTGGAACCTTTGTTGTCTCCGTTTCTCTAGGGAATAGCAATTTTATAGTGGTTAGTCCAATGATTTAGGGAGTATTTACAGTTTTGCTAAATTAATTGATAAAAAATTAGAAAGATGTCCATGTACCATGAAAAGGAGTTTATCATATATTAATACAAATGTATAATGTGGTTATAAATTTTAAAACGAATTAAAAGATTATAGGCTTCATATATAGAGCATTTACCGAAAACTCACTATTTTCGTAGGGGGGTACACATAGATTTTGAGAAAAATTCAAAAAATTGAAAATACTGTTTTAATACATATTTGAATCATGTAATAAAATATGATGAAGTTCAAAGAGGTTTGGAACCTTTGTTGTCTCCGTTTCTCTAGGGAATAGCAATTTTATAGTGGTTAGTCCAATGATTTAGGGAGTATTTACAGTTTTGCTAAATTAATTGATAAAAAATTAGAACGATGTCCATGTACCATGAAAAGAAGTTTATCATATATTAATACAAATGTATAATGTGGTTATAAATTTTAAAACGAATTAAAAGATTATAGGCTTCATATATAGAGCATTTACCGAAAACTCACTATTTTCGTAGGGGGGTACACATAGATTTTGAGAAAAATTCAAAAAAATTGAAAATACTGTTTTAATACATATTTGAATCATGTAATAAAATATGATGAAGTTCAAAGAGGTTTGGAACCTTTGTTGTCTCCGTTTCTCTAAGGAATAGCAATTTTATAGTGGTTAGTCCAATGATTTAGGGAGTATTTACAGTTTTGCTAAATTAATTGATAAAAAATTAGAACGATGTCCATGTACCATGAAAAGAAGTTTATCATATATTAATACAAATGTATAATGTGGTTATAAATTTTAAAACGAATTAAAAGATTATAGGCTTCATATATAGAGCATTTACCGAAAACTCACTATTTTCGTAGGGGGGTACACATAGATTTTGAGAAAAATTCAAAAAAATTGAAAATACTGTTTTAATACATATTTGAATCATGTAATAAAATATGATGAAGTTCAAAGAGGTTTGGAACCTTTGTTGTCTCCGTTTCTCTAGGAATAGCAATTTTATAGTGGTTAGTCCAATGATTTAGGGAGTATTTACAGTTTTGCTAAATTAATGGATAAAAAATTAGAACGATGTCCATGTACCATGAAAAGAAGTTTATCATATATTAATACAAATGTATAATGTGGTTATAAATTTTAAAACGAATTAAAAGATTATAGGCTTCATATATAGAGCATTTACCGAAAACTCACTATTTTCGTAGGGGGGTACACATAGATTTTGAGAAAAATTCAAAAAAATTGAAAATACTGTTTTAATACATATTTGAATCATGTAATAAAATATGATGAAGTTCAAAGAGGTTTGGAACCTTTGTTGTCTCCGTTTCTCTAAGGAATAGCAATTTTATAGTGGTTAGTCCAATGATTTAGGGAGTATTTACAGTTTTGCTAAATTAATTGATAAAAAATTAGAACGATGTCCATGTACCATGAAAAGAAGTTTATCATATATTAATACAAATGTATAATGTGGTTATAAATTTTAAAACGAATTAAAAGATTATAGGCTTCATATATAGAGCATTTACCGAAAACTCACTATTTTCGTAGGGGGGTACACATAGATTTTGAGAAAAATTCAAAAAAATTGAAAATACTGTTTTAATACATATTTGAATCATGTAATAAAATATGATGAAGTTCAAAGAGGTTTGGAACCTTTGTTGTCTCCGTTTCTCTAAGGAATAGCAATTTTATAGTGGTTAGTCCAATGATTTAGGGAGTATTTACAGTTTTGCTAAATTAATTGATAAAAAATTAGAACGATGTCCATGTACCATGAAAAGAAGTTTATCATATATTAATACAAATGTATAATGTGGTTATAAATTTTAAAACGAATTAAAAGATTATAGGCTTCATATATAGAGCATTTACCGAAAACTCACTATTTTCGTAGGGGGGTACACATAGATTTTGAGAAAAATTCAAAAAAATTGAAAATACTGTTTTAATACATATTTGAATCATGTAATAAAATATGATGAAGTTCAAAGAGGTTTGGAACCTTTGTTGTCTCCGTTTCTCTAGGGAATAGCAATTTTATAGTGGTTAGTCCAATGATTTAGGGAGTATTTACAGTTTTGCTAAATTAATTGATAAAAAATTAGAACGATGTCCATGTACCATGAAAAGAAGTTTATCATATATTAATACAAATGTATAATGTGGTTATAAATTTTAAAACGAATTAAAAGATTATAGGCTTCATATATAGAGCATTTACCGAAAACTCACTATTTTCGTAGGGGGGTACACATAGATTTTGAGAAAAATTCAAAAAAATTGAAAATACTGTTTTAATACATATTTGAATCATGTAATAAAATATGATGAAGTTCAAAGAGGTTTGGAACCTTTGTTGTCTCCGTTTCTCTAGGGAATAGCAATTTTATAGTGGTTAGTCCAATGATTTAGGGAGTATTTACAGTTTTGCTAAATTAATTGATAAAAAATTAGAACGATGTCCATGTACCATGAAAAGAAGTTTATCATATATTAATACAAATGTATAATGTGGTTATAAATTTTAAAACGAATTAAAAGATTATAGGCTTCATATATAGAGCATTTACCGAAAACTCACTATTTTCGTAGGGGGGTACACATAGATTTTGAGAAAAATTCAAAAAAATTGAAAATACTGTTTTAATACATATTTGAATCATGTAATAAAATATGATGAAGTTCAAAGAGGTTTGGAACCTTTGTTGTCTCCGTTTCTCTAAGGAATAGCAATTTTATAGTGGTTAGTCCAATGATTTAGGGAGTATTTACAGTTTTGCTAAATTAATTGATAAAAAATTAGAACGATGTCCATGTACCATGAAAAGAAGTTTATCATATATTAATACAAATGTATAATGTGGTTATAAATTTTAAAACGAATTAAAAGATTATAGGCTTCATATATAGAGCATTTACCGAAAACTCACTATTTTCGTAGGGGGGTACACATAGATTTTGAGAAAAATTCAAAAAAATTGAAAATACTGTTTTAATACATATTTGAATCATGTAATAAAATATGATGAAGTTCAAAGAGGTTTGGAACCTTTGTTGTCTCCGTTTCTCTAGGGAATAGCAATTTTATAGTGGTTAGTCCAATGATTTAGGGAGTATTTACAGTTTTGCTAAATTAATTGATAAAAAATTAGAACGATGTCCATGTACCATGAAAAGAAGTTTATCATATATTAATACAAATGTATAATGTGGTTATAAATTTTAAAACGAATTAAAAGATTATAGGCTTCATATATAGAGCATTTACCGAAAACTCACTATTTTCGTAGGGGGGTACACATAGATTTTGAGAAAAATTCAAAAAAATTGAAAATACTGTTTTAATACATATTTGAATCATGTAATAAAATATGATGAAGTTCAAAGAGGTTTGGAACCTTTGTTGTCTCCGTTTCTCTAAGGAATAGCAATTTTATAGTGGTTAGTCCAATGATTTAGGGAGTATTTACAGTTTTGCTAAATTAATTGATAAAAAATTAGAACGATGTCCATGTACCATGAAAAGAAGTTTATCATATATTAATACAAATGTATAATGTGGTTATAAATTTTAAAACGAATTAAAAGATTATAGGCTTCATATATAGAGCATTTACCGAAAACTCACTATTTTCGTAGGGGGGTACACATAGATTTTGAGAAAAATTCAAAAAATTGAAAATACTGTTTTAATACATATTTGAATCATTTAATAAAATATGATGAAGTTCAAAGAGGTTTGGAACCTTTGTTGTCTCCGTTTCTCTAGGGAATAGCAATTTTATAGTGGTTAGTCCAATGATTTAGGGAGTATTTACAGTTTTGCTAAATTAATGGATAAAAAATTAGAACGATGTCCATGTACCATGAAAAGAAGTTTATCATATATTAATACAAATGTATAATGTGGTTATAAATTTTAAAACGAATTAAAAGATTATAGGCTTCATATATAGAGCATTTACCGAAAACTCACTATTTTCGTAGGGGGGTACACATAGATTTTGAGAAAAATTCAAAAAATTGAAAATACTGTTTTAATACATATTTGAATCATGTAATAAAATATGATGAAGTTCAAAGAGGTTTGGAACCTTTGTTGTCTCCGTTTCTCTAAGGAATAGCAATTTTATAGTGGTTAGTCCAATGATTTAGGGAGTATTTACAGTTTTGCTAAATTAATTGATAAAAAATTAGAACGATGTCCATGTACCATGAAAAGAAGTTTATCATATATTAATACAAATGTATAATGTGGTTATAAATTTTAAAACGAATTAAAAGATTATAGGCTTCATATATAGAGCATTTACCGAAAACTCACTATTTTCGTAGGGGGGTACACATAGATTTTGAGAAAAATTCAAAAAATTGAAAATACTGTTTTAATACATATTTGAATCATGTAATAAAATATGATGAAGTTCAAAGAGGTTTGGAACCTTTGTTGTCTCCGTTTCTCTAGGGAATAGCAATTTTATAGTGGTTAGTCCAATGATTTAGGGAGTATTTACAGTTTTGCTAAATTAATTGATAAAAAATTAGAACGATGTCCATGTACCATGAAAAGAAGTTTATCATATATTAATACAAATGTATAATGTGGTTATAAATTTTAAAACGAATTAAAAGATTATAGGCTTCATATATAGAGCATTTACCGAAAACTCACTATTTTCGTAGGGGGGTACACATAGATTTTGAGAAAAATTCAAAAAAATTGAAAATACTGTTTTAATACATATTTGAATCATGTAATAAAATATGATGAAGTTCAAAGAGGTTTGGAACCTTTGTTGTCTCCGTTTCTCTAAGGAATAGCAATTTTATAGTGGTTAGTCCAATGATTTAGGGAGTATTTACAGTTTTGCTAAATTAATTGATAAAAAATTAGAACGATGTCCATGTACCATGAAAAGAAGTTTATCATATATTAATACAAATGTATAATGTGGTTATAAATTTTAAAACGAATTAAAAGATTATAGGCTTCATATATAGAGCATTTACCGAAAACTCACTATTTTCGTAGGGGGGTACACATAGATTTTGAGAAAAATTCAAAAAAATTGAAAATACTGTTTTAATACATATTTGAATCATGTAATAAAATATGATGAAGTTCAAAGAGGTTTGGAACCTTTGTTGTCTCCGTTTCTCTAAGGAATAGCAATTTTATAGTGGTTAGTCCAATGATTTAGGGAGTATTTACAGTTTTGCTAAATTAATTGATAAAAAATTAGAACGATGTCCATGTACCATGAAAAGAAGTTTATCATATATTAATACAAATGTATAATGTGGTTATAAATTTTAAAACGAATTAAAAGATTATAGGCTTCATATATAGAGCATTTACCGAAAACTCACTATTTTCGTAGGGGGGTACACATAGATTTTGAGAAAAATTCAAAAAAATTGAAAATACTGTTTTAATACATATTTGAATCATGTAATAAAATATGATGAAGTTCAAAGAGGTTTGGAACCTTTGTTGTCTCCGTTTCTCTAGGGAATAGCAATTTTATAGTGGTTAGTCCAATGATTTAGGGAGTATTTACAGTTTTGCTAAATTAATTGATAAAAAATTAGAACGATGTCCATGTACCATGAAAAGAAGTTTATCATATATTAATACAAATGTATAATGTGGTTATAAATTTTAAAACGAATTAAAAGATTATAGGCTTCATATATAGAGCATTTACCGAAAACTCACTATTTTCGTAGGGGGGTACACATAGATTTTGAGAAAAATTCAAAAAAATTGAAAATACTGTTTTAATACATATTTGAATCATGTAATAAAATATGATGAAGTTCAAAGAGGTTTGGAACCTTTGTTGTCTCCGTTTCTCTAAGGAATAGCAATTTTATAGTGGTTAGTCCAATGATTTAGGGAGTATTTACAGTTTTGCTAAATTAATTGATAAAAAATTAGAACGATGTCCATGTACCATGAAAAGAAGTTTATCATATATTAATACAAATGTATAATGTGGTTATAAATTTTAAAACGAATTAAAAGATTATAGGCTTCATATATAGAGCATTTACCGAAAACTCACTATTTTCGTAGGGGGGTACACATAGATTTTGAGAAAAATTCAAAAAAATTGAAAATACTGTTTTAATACATATTTGAATCATGTAATAAAATATGATGAAGTTCAAAGAGGTTTGGAACCTTTGTTGTCTCCGTTTCTCTAAGGAATAGCAATTTTATAGTGGTTAGTCCAATGATTTAGGGAGTATTTACAGTTTTGCTAAATTAATTGATAAAAAATTAGAACGATGTCCATGTACCATGAAAAGAGTTTATCATATATTAATACAAATGTATAATGTGGTTATAAATTTTAAAACGAATTAAAAGATTATAGGCTTCATATATAGAGCATTTACCGAAAACTCACTATTTTCGTAGGGGGGTACACATAGATTTTGAGAAAAATTCAAAAAAATTGAAAATACTGTTTTAATACATATTTGAATCATGTAATAAAATATGATGAAGTTCAAAGAGGTTTGGAACCTTTGTTGTCTCCGTTTCTCTAGGGAATAGCAATTTTATAGTGGTTAGTCCAATGATTTAGGGAGTATTTACAGTTTTGCTAAATTAATGGATAAAAAATTAGAACGATGTCCATGTACCATGAAAAGAGTTTATCATATATTAATACAAATGTATAATGTGGTTATAAATTTTAAAACGAATTAAAAGATTATAGGCTTCATATATAGAGCATTTACCGAAAACTCACTATTTTCGTAGGGGGGTACACATAGATTTTGAGAAAAATTCAAAAAAATTGAAAATACTGTTTTAATACATATTTGAATCATGTAATAAAATATGATGAAGTTCAAAGAGGTTTGGAACCTTTGTTGTCTCCGTTTCTCTAAGGAATAGCAATTTTATAGTGGTTAGTCCAATGATTTAGGGAGTATTTACAGTTTTGCTAAATTAATTGATAAAAAATTAGAACGATGTCCATGTACCATGAAAAGAGTTTATCATATATTAATACAAATGTATAATGTGGTTATAAATTTTAAAACGAATTAAAAGATTATAGGCTTCATATATAGAGCATTTACCGAAAACTCACTATTTTCGTAGGGGGGTACACATAGATTTTGAGAAAAATTCAAAAAATTGAAAATACTGTTTTAATACATATTTGAATCATGTAATAAAATATGATGAAGTTCAAAGAGGTTTGGAACCTTTGTTGTCTCCGTTTCTCTAAGGAATAGCAATTTTATAGTGGTTAGTCCAATGATTTAGGGAGTATTTACAGTTTTGCTAAATTAATTGATAAAAAATTAGAACGATGTCCATGTACCATGAAAAGAAGTTTATCATATATTAATACAAATGTATAATGTGGTTATAAATTTTAAAACGAATTAAAAGATTATAGGCTTCATATATAGAGCATTTACCGAAAACTCACTATTTTCGTAGGGGGGTACACATAGATTTTGAGAAAAATTCAAAAAAATTGAAAATACTGTTTTAATACATATTTGAATCATGTAATAAAATATGATGAAGTTCAAAGAGGTTTGGAACCTTTGTTGTCTCCGTTTCTCTAAGGAATAGCAATTTTATAGTGGTTAGTCCAATGATTTAGGGAGTATTTACAGTTTTGCTAAATTAATTGATAAAAAATTAGAACGATGTCCATGTACCATGAAAAGAAGTTTATCATATATTAATACAAATGTATAATGTGGTTATAAATTTTAAAACGAATTAAAAGATTATAGGCTTCATATATAGAGCATTTACCGAAAACTCACTATTTTCGTAGGGGGGTACACATAGATTTTGAGAAAAATTCAAAAAAATTGAAAATACTGTTTTAATACATATTTGAATCATGTAATAAAATATGATGAAGTTCAAAGAGGTTTGGAACCTTTGTTGTCTCCGTTTCTCTAGGGAATAGCAATTTTATAGTGGTTAGTCCAATGATTTAGGGAGTATTTACAGTTTTGCTAAATTAATTGATAAAAAATTAGAACGATGTCCATGTACCATGAAAAGAGTTTATCATATATTAATACAAATGTATAATGTGGTTATAAATTTTAAAACGAATTAAAAGATTATAGGCTTCATATATAGAGCATTTACCGAAAACTCACTATTTTCGTAGGGGGGTACACATAGATTTTGAGAAAAATTCAAAAAAATTGAAAATACTGTTTTAATACATATTTGAATCATGTAATAAAATATGATGAAGTTCAAAGAGGTTTGGAACCTTTGTTGTCTCCGTTTCTCTAGGGAATAGCAATTTTATAGTGGTTAGTCCAATGATTTAGGGAGTATTTACAGTTTTGCTAAATTAATTGATAAAAAATTAGAACGATGTCCATGTACCATGAAAAGAAGTTTATCATATATTAATACAAATGTATAATGTGGTTATAAATTTTAAAACGAATTAAAAGATTATAGGCTTCATATATAGAGCATTTACCGAAAACTCACTATTTTCGTAGGGGGGTACACATAGATTTTGAGAAAAATTCAAAAAAATTGAAAATACTGTTTTAATACATATTTGAATCATGTAATAAAATATGATGAAGTTCAAAGAGGTTTGGAACCTTTGTTGTCTCCGTTTCTCTAAGGAATAGCAATTTTATAGTGGTTAGTCCAATGATTTAGGGAGTATTTACAGTTTTGCTAAATTAATTGATAAAAAATTAGAAAGATGTCCATGTACCATGAAAAGAGTTTATCATATATTAATACAAATGTATAATGTGGTTATAAATTTTAAAACGAATTAAAAGATTATAGGCTTCATATATAGAGCATTTACCGAAAACTCACTATTTTCGTAGGGGGGTACACATAGATTTTGAGAAAAATTCAAAAAAATTGAAAATACTGTTTTAATACATATTTGAATCATGTAATAAAATATGATGAAGTTCAAAGAGGTTTGGAACCTTTGTTGTCTCCGTTTCTCTAGGGAATAGCAATTTTATAGTGGTTAGTCCAATGATTTAGGGAGTATTTACAGTTTTGCTAAATTAATTGATAAAAAATTAGAACGATGTCCATGTACCATGAAAAGAAGTTTATCATATATTAATACAAATGTATAATGTGGTTATAAATTTTAAAACGAATTAAAAGATTATAGGCTTCATATATAGAGCATTTACCGAAAACTCACTATTTTCGTAGGGGGGTACACATAGATTTTGAGAAAAATTCAAAAAAATTGAAAATACTGTTTTAATACATATTTGAATCATGTAATAAAATATGATGAAGTTCAAAGAGGTTTGGAACCTTTGTTGTCTCCGTTTCTCTAAGGAATAGCAATTTTATAGTGGTTAGTCCAATGATTTAGGGAGTATTTACAGTTTTGCTAAATTAATTGATAAAAAATTAGAACGATGTCCATGTACCATGAAAAGAAGTTTATCATATATTAATACAAATGTATAATGTGGTTATAAATTTTAAAACGAATTAAAAGATTATAGGCTTCATATATAGAGCATTTACCGAAAACTCACTATTTTCGTAGGGGGGTACACATAGATTTTGAGAAAAATTCAAAAAAATTGAAAATACTGTTTTAATACATATTTGAATCATGTAATAAAATATGATGAAGTTCAAAGAGGTTTGGAACCTTTGTTGTCTCCGTTTCTCTAGGAATAGCAATTTTATAGTGGTTAGTCCAATGATTTAAGGAGTATTTACAGTTTTGCTAAATTAATTGATAAAAAATTAGAAAGATGTCCATGTACCATGAAAAGAAGTTTATCATATATTAATACAAATGTATAATGTGGTTATAAATTTTAAAACGAATTAAAAGATTATAGGCTTCATATATAGAGCATTTACCGAAAACTCACTATTTTCGTAGGGGGGTACACATAGATTTTGAGAAAAATTCAAAAAAATTGAAAATACTGTTTTAATACATATTTGAATCATGTAATAAAATATGATGAAGTTCAAAGAGGTTTGGAACCTTTGTTGTCTCCGTTTCTCTAGGGAATAGCAATTTTATAGTGGTTAGTCCAATGATTTAGGGAGTATTTACAGTTTTGCTAAATTAATTGATAAAAAATTAGAACGATGTCCATGTACCATGAAAAGAGTTTATCATATATTAATACAAATGTATAATGTGGTTATAAATTTTAAAACGAATTAAAAGATTATAGGCTTCATATATAGAGCATTTACCGAAAACTCACTATTTTCGTAGGGGGGTACACATAGATTTTGAGAAAAATTCAAAAAAATTGAAAATACTGTTTTAATACATATTTGAATCATGTAATAAAATATGATGAAGTTCAAAGAGGTTTGGAACCTTTGTTGTCTCCGTTTCTCTAAGGAATAGCAATTTTATAGTGGTTAGTCCAATGATTTAGGGAGTATTTACAGTTTTGCTAAATTAATTGATAAAAAATTAGAACGATGTCCATGTACCATGAAAAGAAGTTTATCATATATTAATACAAATGTATAATGTGGTTATAAATTTTAAAACGAATTAAAAGATTATAGGCTTCATATATAGAGCATTTACCGAAAACTCACTATTTTCGTAGGGGGGTACACATAGATTTTGAGAAAAATTCAAAAAAATTGAAAATACTGTTTTAATACATATTTGAATCATGTAATAAAATATGATGAAGTTCAAAGAGGTTTGGAACCTTTGTTGTCTCCGTTTCTCTAAGGAATAGCAATTTTATAGTGGTTAGTCCAATGATTTAGGGAGTATTTACAGTTTTGCTAAATTAATTGATAAAAAATTAGAACGATGTCCATGTACCATGAAAAGAAGTTTATCATATATTAATACAAATGTATAATGTGGTTATAAATTTTAAAACGAATTAAAAGATTATAGGCTTCATATATAGAGCATTTACCGAAAACTCACTATTTTCGTAGGGGGGTACACATAGATTTTGAGAAAAATTCAAAAAATTGAAAATACTGTTTTAATACATATTTGAATCATGTAATAAAATATGATGAAGTTCAAAGAGGTTTGGAACCTTTGTTGTCTCCGTTTCTCTAGGAATAGCAATTTTATAGTGGTTAGTCCAATGATTTAAGGAGTATTTACAGTTTTGCTAAATTAATTGATAAAAAATTAGAAAGATGTCCATGTACCATGAAAAGAGTTTATCATATATTAATACAAATGTATAATGTGGTTATAAATTTTAAAACGAATTAAAAGATTATAGGCTTCATATATAGAGCATTTACCGAAAACTCACTATTTTCGTAGGGGGGTACACATAGATTTTGAGAAAAATTCAAAAAAATTGAAAATACTGTTTTAATACATATTTGAATCATGTAATAAAATATGATGAAGTTCAAAGAGGTTTGGAACCTTTGTTGTCTCCGTTTCTCTAGGGAATAGCAATTTTATAGTGGTTAGTCCAATGATTTAGGGAGTATTTACAGTTTTGCTAAATTAATTGATAAAAAATTAGAACGATGTCCATGTACCATGAAAAGAAGTTTATCATATATTAATACAAATGTATAATGTGGTTATAAATTTTAAAACGAATTAAAAGATTATAGGCTTCATATATAGAGCATTTACCGAAAACTCACTATTTTCGTAGGGGGGTACACATAGATTTTGAGAAAAATTCAAAAAAATTGAAAATACTGTTTTAATACATATTTGAATCATGTAATAAAATATGATGAAGTTCAAAGAGGTTTGGAACCTTTGTTGTCTCCGTTTCTCTAAGGAATAGCAATTTTATAGTGGTTAGTCCAATGATTTAGGGAGTATTTACAGTTTTGCTAAATTAATTGATAAAAAATTAGAACGATGTCCATGTACCATGAAAAGAGTTTATCATATATTAATACAAATGTATAATGTGGTTATAAATTTTAAAACGAATTAAAAGATTATAGGCTTCATATATAGAGCATTTACCGAAAACTCACTATTTTCGTAGGGGGGTACACATAGATTTTGAGAAAAATTCAAAAAAATTGAAAATACTGTTTTAATACATATTTGAATCATGTAATAAAATATGATGAAGTTCAAAGAGGTTTGGAACCTTTGTTGTCTCCGTTTCTCTAAGGAATAGCAATTTTATAGTGGTTAGTCCAATGATTTAGGGAGTATTTACAGTTTTGCTAAATTAATTGATAAAAAATTAGAACGATGTCCATGTACCATGAAAAGAAGTTTATCATATATTAATACAAATGTATAATGTGGTTATAAATTTTAAAACGAATTAAAAGATTATAGGCTTCATATATAGAGCATTTACCGAAAACTCACTATTTTCGTAGGGGGGTACACATAGATTTTGAGAAAAATTCAAAAAAATTGAAAATACTGTTTTAATACATATTTGAATCATGTAATAAAATATGATGAAGTTCAAAGAGGTTTGGAACCTTTGTTGTCTCCGTTTCTCTAAGGAATAGCAATTTTATAGTGGTTAGTCCAATGATTTAGGGAGTATTTACAGTTTTGCTAAATTAATTGATAAAAAATTAGAACGATGTCCATGTACCATGAAAAGAAGTTTATCATATATTAATACAAATGTATAATGTGGTTATAAATTTTAAAACGAATTAAAAGATTATAGGCTTCATATATAGAGCATTTACCGAAAACTCACTATTTTCGTAGGGGGGTACACATAGATTTTGAGAAAAATTCAAAAAAATTGAAAATACTGTTTTAATACATATTTGAATCATGTAATAAAATATGATGAAGTTCAAAGAGGTTTGGAACCTTTGTTGTCTCCGTTTCTCTAGGAATAGCAATTTTATAGTGGTTAGTCCAATGATTTAAGGAGTATTTACAGTTTTGCTAAATTAATTGATAAAAAATTAGAAAGATGTCCATGTACCATGAAAAGAAGTTTATCATATATTAATACAAATGTATAATGTGGTTATAAATTTTAAAACGAATTAAAAGATTATAGGCTTCATATATAGAGCATTTACCGAAAACTCACTATTTTCGTAGGGGGGTACACATAGATTTTGAGAAAAATTCAAAAAAATTGAAAATACTGTTTTAATACATATTTGAATCATGTAATAAAATATGATGAAGTTCAAAGAGGTTTGGAACCTTTGTTGTCTCCGTTTCTCTAGGGAATAGCAATTTTATAGTGGTTAGTCCAATGATTTAGGGAGTATTTACAGTTTTGCTAAATTAATTGATAAAAAATTAGAACGATGTCCATGTACCATGAAAAGAAGTTTATCATATATTAATACAAATGTATAATGTGGTTATAAATTTTAAAACGAATTAAAAGATTATAGGCTTCATATATAGAGCATTTACCGAAAACTCACTATTTTCGTAGGGGGGTACACATAGATTTTGAGAAAAATTCAAAAAAATTGAAAATACTGTTTTAATACATATTTGAATCATGTAATAAAATATGATGAAGTTCAAAGAGGTTTGGAACCTTTGTTGTCTCCGTTTCTCTAGGAATAGCAATTTTATAGTGGTTAGTCCAATGATTTAAGGAGTATTTACAGTTTTGCTAAATTAATTGATAAAAAATTAGAAAGATGTCCATGTACCATGAAAAGAAGTTTATCATATATTAATACAAATGTATAATGTGGTTATAAATTTTAAAACGAATTAAAAGATTATAGGCTTCATATATAGAGCATTTACCGAAAACTCACTATTTTCGTAGGGGGGTACACATAGATTTTGAGAAAAATTCAAAAAAATTGAAAATACTGTTTTAATACATATTTGAATCATGTAATAAAATATGATGAAGTTCAAAGAGGTTTGGAACCTTTGTTGTCTCCGTTTCTCTAAGGAATAGCAATTTTATAGTGGTTAGTCCAATGATTTAGGGAGTATTTACAGTTTTGCTAAATTAATTGATAAAAAATTAGAACGATGTCCATGTACCATGAAAAGAAGTTTATCATATATTAATACAAATGTATAATGTGGTTATAAATTTTAAAACGAATTAAAAGATTATAGGCTTCATATATAGAGCATTTACCGAAAACTCACTATTTTCGTAGGGGGGTACACATAGATTTTGAGAAAAATTCAAAAAAATTGAAAATACTGTTTTAATACATATTTGAATCATGTAATAAAATATGATGAAGTTCAAAGAGGTTTGGAACCTTTGTTGTCTCCGTTTCTCTAGGGAATAGCAATTTTATAGTGGTTAGTCCAATGATTTAGGGAGTATTTACAGTTTTGCTAAATTAATGGATAAAAAATTAGAACGATGTCCATGTACCATGAAAAGAAGTTTATCATATATTAATACAAATGTATAATGTGGTTATAAATTTTAAAACGAATTAAAAGATTATAGGCTTCATATATAGAGCATTTACCGAAAACTCACTATTTTCGTAGGGGGGTACACATAGATTTTGAGAAAAATTCAAAAAAATTGAAAATACTGTTTTAATACATATTTGAATCATGTAATAAAATATGATGAAGTTCAAAGAGGTTTGGAACCTTTGTTGTCTCCGTTTCTCTAGGAATAGCAATTTTATAGTGGTTAGTCCAATGATTTAAGGAGTATTTACAGTTTTGCTAAATTAATGATAAAAAATTAGAACGATGTCCATGTACCATGAAAAGAAGTTTATCATATATTAATACAAATGTATAATGTGGTTATAAATTTTAAAACGAATTAAAAGATTATAGGCTTCATATATAGAGCATTTACCGAAAACTCACTATTTTCGTAGGGGGGTACACATAGATTTTGAGAAAAATTCAAAAAAATTGAAAATACTGTTTTAATACATATTTGAATCATGTAATAAAATATGATGAAGTTCAAAGAGGTTTGGAACCTTTGTTGTCTCCGTTTCTCTAGGAATAGCAATTTTATAGTGGTTAGTCCAATGATTTAAGGAGTATTTACAGTTTTGCTAAATTAATTGATAAAAAATTAGAAAGATGTCCATGTACCATGAAAAGAAGTTTATCATATATTAATACAAATGTATAATGTGGTTATAAATTTTAAAACGAATTAAAAGATTATAGGCTTCATATATAGAGCATTTACCGAAAACTCACTATTTTCGTAGGGGGGTACACATAGATTTTGAGAAAAATTCAAAAAAATTGAAAATACTGTTTTAATACATATTTGAATCATGTAATAAAATATGATGAAGTTCAAAGAGGTTTGGAACCTTTGTTGTCTCCGTTTCTCTAAGGAATAGCAATTTTATAGTGGTTAGTCCAATGATTTAGGGAGTATTTACAGTTTTGCTAAATTAATTGATAAAAAATTAGAACGATGTCCATGTACCATGAAAAGAAGTTTATCATATATTAATACAAATGTATAATGTGGTTATAAATTTTAAAACGAATTAAAAGATTATAGGCTTCATATATAGAGCATTTACCGAAAACTCACTATTTTCGTAGGGGGGTACACATAGATTTTGAGAAAAATTCAAAAAAATTGAAAATACTGTTTTAATACATATTTGAATCATGTAATAAAATATGATGAAGTTCAAAGAGGTTTGGAACCTTTGTTGTCTCCGTTTCTCTAAGGAATAGCAATTTTATAGTGGTTAGTCCAATGATTTAGGGAGTATTTACAGTTTTGCTAAATTAATTGATAAAAAATTAGAACGATGTCCATGTACCATGAAAAGAAGTTTATCATATATTAATACAAATGTATAATGTGGTTATAAATTTTAAAACGAATTAAAAGATTATAGGCTTCATATATAGAGCATTTACCGAAAACTCACTATTTTCGTAGGGGGGTACACATAGATTTTGAGAAAAATTCAAAAAAATTGAAAATACTGTTTTAATACATATTTGAATCATGTAATAAAATATGATGAAGTTCAAAGAGGTTTGGAACCTTTGTTGTCTCCGTTTCTCTAGGGAATAGCAATTTTATAGTGGTTAGTCCAATGATTTAGGGAGTATTTACAGTTTTGCTAAATTAATTGATAAAAAATTAGAACGATGTCCATGTACCATGAAAAGAAGTTTATCATATATTAATACAAATGTATAATGTGGTTATAAATTTTAAAACGAATTAAAAGATTATAGGCTTCATATATAGAGCATTTACCGAAAACTCACTATTTTCGTAGGGGGGTACACATAGATTTTGAGAAAAATTCAAAAAAATTGAAAATACTGTTTTAATACATATTTGAATCATGTAATAAAATATGATGAAGTTCAAAGAGGTTTGGAACCTTTGTTGTCTCCGTTTCTCTAAGGAATAGCAATTTTATAGTGGTTAGTCCAATGATTTAGGGAGTATTTACAGTTTTGCTAAATTAATTGATAAAAAATTAGAACGATGTCCATGTACCATGAAAAGAAGTTTATCATATATTAATACAAATGTATAATGTGGTTATAAATTTTAAAACGAATTAAAAGATTATAGGCTTCATATATAGAGCATTTACCGAAAACTCACTATTTTCGTAGGGGGGTACACATAGATTTTGAGAAAAATTCAAAAAAATTGAAAATACTGTTTTAATACATATTTGAATCATGTAATAAAATATGATGAAGTTCAAAGAGGTTTGGAACCTTTGTTGTCTCCGTTTCTCTAGGGAATAGCAATTTTATAGTGGTTAGTCCAATGATTTAGGGAGTATTTACAGTTTTGCTAAATTAATTGATAAAAAATTAGAACGATGTCCATGTACCATGAAAAGAAGTTTATCATATATTAATACAAATGTATAATGTGGTTATAAATTTTAAAACGAATTAAAAGATTATAGGCTTCATATATAGAGCATTTACCGAAAACTCACTATTTTCGTAGGGGGGTACACATAGATTTTGAGAAAAATTCAAAAAAATTGAAAATACTGTTTTAATACATATTTGAATCATGTAATAAAATATGATGAAGTTCAAAGAGGTTTGGAACCTTTGTTGTCTCCGTTTCTCTAAGGAATAGCAATTTTATAGTGGTTAGTCCAATGATTTAGGGAGTATTTACAGTTTTGCTAAATTAATTGATAAAAAATTAGAACGATGTCCATGTACCATGAAAAGAGTTTATCATATATTAATACAAATGTATAATGTGGTTATAAATTTTAAAACGAATTAAAAGATTATAGGCTTCATATATAGAGCATTTACCGAAAACTCACTATTTTCGTAGGGGGGTACACATAGATTTTGAGAAAAATTCAAAAAAATTGAAAATACTGTTTTAATACATATTTGAATCATGTAATAAAATATGATGAAGTTCAAAGAGGTTTGGAACCTTTGTTGTCTCCGTTTCTCTAGGAATAGCAATTTTATAGTGGTTAGTCCAATGATTTAAGGAGTATTTACAGTTTTGCTAAATTAATTGATAAAAAATTAGAAAGATGTCCATGTACCATGAAAAGAAGTTTATCATATATTAATACAAATGTATAATGTGGTTATAAATTTTAAAACGAATTAAAAGATTATAGGCTTCATATATAGAGCATTTACCGAAAACTCACTATTTTCGTAGGGGGGTACACATAGATTTTGAGAAAAATTCAAAAAAATTGAAAATACTGTTTTAATACATATTTGAATCATGTAATAAAATATGATGAAGTTCAAAGAGGTTTGGAACCTTTGTTGTCTCCGTTTCTCTAAGGAATAGCAATTTTATAGTGGTTAGTCCAATGATTTAGGGAGTATTTACAGTTTTGCTAAATTAATTGATAAAAAATTAGAACGATGTCCATGTACCATGAAAAGAAGTTTATCATATATTAATACAAATGTATAATGTGGTTATAAATTTTAAAACGAATTAAAAGATTATAGGCTTCATATATAGAGCATTTACCGAAAACTCACTATTTTCGTAGGGGGGTACACATAGATTTTGAGAAAAATTCAAAAAAATTGAAAATACTGTTTTAATACATATTTGAATCATGTAATAAAATATGATGAAGTTCAAAGAGGTTTGGAACCTTTGTTGTCTCCGTTTCTCTAAGGAATAGCAATTTTATAGTGGTTAGTCCAATGATTTAGGGAGTATTTACAGTTTTGCTAAATTAATTGATAAAAAATTAGAACGATGTCCATGTACCATGAAAAGAAGTTTATCATATATTAATACAAATGTATAATGTGGTTATAAATTTTAAAACGAATTAAAAGATTATAGGCTTCATATATAGAGCATTTACCGAAAACTCACTATTTTCGTAGGGGGGTACACATAGATTTTGAGAAAAATTCAAAAAAATTGAAAATACTGTTTTAATACATATTTGAATCATGTAATAAAATATGATGAAGTTCAAAGAGGTTTGGAACCTTTGTTGTCTCCGTTTCTCTAAGGAATAGCAATTTTATAGTGGTTAGTCCAATGATTTAGGGAGTATTTACAGTTTTGCTAAATTAATTGATAAAAAATTAGAACGATGTCCATGTACCATGAAAAGAAGTTTATCATATATTAATACAAATGTATAATGTGGTTATAAATTTTAAAACGAATTAAAAGATTATAGGCTTCATATATAGAGCATTTACCGAAAACTCACTATTTTCGTAGGGGGGTACACATAGATTTTGAGAAAAATTCAAAAAAATTGAAAATACTGTTTTAATACATATTTGAATCATGTAATAAAATATGATGAAGTTCAAAGAGGTTTGGAACCTTTGTTGTCTCCGTTTCTCTAAGGAATAGCAATTTTATAGTGGTTAGTCCAATGATTTAGGGAGTATTTACAGTTTTGCTAAATTAATTGATAAAAAATTAGAACGATGTCCATGTACCATGAAAAGAAGTTTATCATATATTAATACAAATGTATAATGTGGTTATAAATTTTAAAACGAATTAAAAGATTATAGGCTTCATATATAGAGCATTTACCGAAAACTCACTATTTTCGTAGGGGGGTACACATAGATTTTGAGAAAAATTCAAAAAAATTGAAAATACTGTTTTAATACATATTTGAATCATGTAATAAAATATGATGAAGTTCAAAGAGGTTTGGAACCTTTGTTGTCTCCGTTTCTCTAAGGAATAGCAATTTTATAGTGGTTAGTCCAATGATTTAGGGAGTATTTACAGTTTTGCTAAATTAATTGATAAAAAATTAGAACGATGTCCATGTACCATGAAAAGGAGTTTATCATATATTAATACAAATGTATAATGTGGTTATAAATTTTAAAACGAATTAAAAGATTATAGGCTTCATATATAGAGCATTTACCGAAAACTCACTATTTTCGTAGGGGGGTACACATAGATTTTGAGAAAAATTCAAAAAAATTGAAAATACTGTTTTAATACATATTTGAATCATGTAATAAAATATGATGAAGTTCAAAGAGGTTTGGAACCTTTGTTGTCTCCGTTTCTCTAAGGAATAGCAATTTTATAGTGGTTAGTCCAATGATTTAGGGAGTATTTACAGTTTTGCTAAATTAATTGATAAAAAATTAGAACGATGTCCATGTACCATGAAAAGAAGTTTATCATATATTAATACAAATGTATAATGTGGTTATAAATTTTAAAACGAATTAAAAGATTATAGGCTTCATATATAGAGCATTTACCGAAAACTCACTATTTTCGTAGGGGGGTACACATAGATTTTGAGAAAAATTCAAAAAAATTGAAAATACTGTTTTAATACATATTTGAATCATGTAATAAAATATGATGAAGTTCAAAGAGGTTTGGAACCTTTGTTGTCTCCGTTTCTCTAAGGAATAGCAATTTTATAGTGGTTAGTCCAATGATTTAGGGAGTATTTACAGTTTTGCTAAATTAATTGATAAAAAATTAGAACGATGTCCATGTACCATGAAAAGGAGTTTATCATATATTAATACAAATGTATAATGTGGTTATAAATTTTAAAACGAATTAAAAGATTATAGGCTTCATATATAGAGCATTTACCGAAAACTCACTATTTTCGTAGGGGGGTACACATAGATTTTGAGAAAAATTCAAAAAAATTGAAAATACTGTTTTAATACATATTTGAATCATGTAATAAAATATGATGAAGTTCAAAGAGGTTTGGAACCTTTGTTGTCTCCGTTTCTCTAGGAATAGCAATTTTATAGTGGTTAGTCCAATGATTTAAGGAGTATTTACAGTTTTGCTAAATTAATTGATAAAAAATTAGAAAGATGTCCATGTACCATGAAAAGAAGTTTATCATATATTAATACAAATGTATAATGTGGTTATAAATTTTAAAACGAATTAAAAGATTATAGGCTTCATATATAGAGCATTTACCGAAAACTCACTATTTTCGTAGGGGGGTACACATAGATTTTGAGAAAAATTCAAAAAAATTGAAAATACTGTTTTAATACATATTTGAATCATGTAATAAAATATGATGAAGTTCAAAGAGGTTTGGAACCTTTGTTGTCTCCGTTTCTCTAAGGAATAGCAATTTTATAGTGGTTAGTCCAATGATTTAGGGAGTATTTACAGTTTTGCTAAATTAATTGATAAAAAATTAGAACGATGTCCATGTACCATGAAAAGGAGTTTATCATATATTAATACAAATGTATAATGTGGTTATAAATTTTAAAACGAATTAAAAGATTATAGGCTTCATATATAGAGCATTTACCGAAAACTCACTATTTTCGTAGGGGGGTACACATAGATTTTGAGAAAAATTCAAAAAAATTGAAAATACTGTTTTAATACATATTTGAATCATGTAATAAAATATGATGAAGTTCAAAGAGGTTTGGAACCTTTGTTGTCTCCGTTTCTCTAAGGAATAGCAATTTTATAGTGGTTAGTCCAATGATTTAGGGAGTATTTACAGTTTTGCTAAATTAATTGATAAAAAATTAGAACGATGTCCATGTACCATGAAAAGAGTTTATCATATATTAATACAAATGTATAATGTGGTTATAAATTTTAAAACGAATTAAAAGATTATAGGCTTCATATATAGAGCATTTACCGAAAACTCACTATTTTCGTAGGGGGGTACACATAGATTTTGAGAAAAATTCAAAAAAATTGAAAATACTGTTTTAATACATATTTGAATCATGTAATAAAATATGATGAAGTTCAAAGAGGTTTGGAACCTTTGTTGTCTCCGTTTCTCTAAGGAATAGCAATTTTATAGTGGTTAGTCCAATGATTTAGGGAGTATTTACAGTTTTGCTAAATTAATGATAAAAAATTAGAACGATGTCCATGTACCATGAAAAGAGTTTATCATATATTAATACAAATGTATAATGTGGTTATAAATTTTAAAACGAATTAAAAGATTATAGGCTTCATATATAGAGCATTTACCGAAAACTCACTATTTTCGTAGGGGGGTACACATAGATTTTGAGAAAAATTCAAAAAAATTGAAAATACTGTTTTAATACATATTTGAATCATGTAATAAAATATGATGAAGTTCAAAGAGGTTTGGAACCTTTGTTGTCTCCGTTTCTCTAAGGAATAGCAATTTTATAGTGGTTAGTCCAATGATTTAGGGAGTATTTACAGTTTTGCTAAATTAATTGATAAAAAATTAGAACGATGTCCATGTACCATGAAAAGAAGTTTATCATATATTAATACAAATGTATAATGTGGTTATAAATTTTAAAACGAATTAAAAGATTATAGGCTTCATATATAGAGCATTTACCGAAAACTCACTATTTTCGTAGGGGGGTACACATAGATTTTGAGAAAAATTCAAAAAAATTGAAAATACTGTTTTAATACATATTTGAATCATGTAATAAAATATGATGAAGTTCAAAGAGGTTTGGAACCTTTGTTGTCTCCGTTTCTCTAAGGAATAGCAATTTTATAGTGGTTAGTCCAATGATTTAGGGAGTATTTACAGTTTTGCTAAATTAATTGATAAAAAATTAGAACGATGTCCATGTACCATGAAAAGAAGTTTATCATATATTAATACAAATGTATAATGTGGTTATAAATTTTAAAACGAATTAAAAGATTATAGGCTTCATATATAGAGCATTTACCGAAAACTCACTATTTTCGTAGGGGGGTACACATAGATTTTGAGAAAAATTCAAAAAAATTGAAAATACTGTTTTAATACATATTTGAATCATGTAATAAAATATGATGAAGTTCAAAGAGGTTTGGAACCTTTGTTGTCTCCGTTTCTCTAAGGAATAGCAATTTTATAGTGGTTAGTCCAATGATTTAGGGAGTATTTACAGTTTTGCTAAATTAATTGATAAAAAATTAGAACGATGTCCATGTACCATGAAAAGAGTTTATCATATATTAATACAAATGTATAATGTGGTTATAAATTTTAAAACGAATTAAAAGATTATAGGCTTCATATATAGAGCATTTACCGAAAACTCACTATTTTCGTAGGGGGGTACACATAGATTTTGAGAAAAATTCAAAAAAATTGAAAATACTGTTTTAATACATATTTGAATCATGTAATAAAATATGATGAAGTTCAAAGAGGTTTGGAACCTTTGTTGTCTCCGTTTCTCTAAGGAATAGCAATTTTATAGTGGTTAGTCCAATGATTTAGGGAGTATTTACAGTTTTGCTAAATTAATTGATAAAAAATTAGAACGATGTCCATGTACCATGAAAAGAAGTTTATCATATATTAATACAAATGTATAATGTGGTTATAAATTTTAAAACGAATTAAAAGATTATAGGCTTCATATATAGAGCATTTACCGAAAACTCACTATTTTCGTAGGGGGGTACACATAGATTTTGAGAAAAATTCAAAAAAATTGAAAATACTGTTTTAATACATATTTGAATCATGTAATAAAATATGATGAAGTTCAAAGAGGTTTGGAACCTTTGTTGTCTCCGTTTCTCTAAGGAATAGCAATTTTATAGTGGTTAGTCCAATGATTTAGGGAGTATTTACAGTTTTGCTAAATTAATTGATAAAAAATTAGAACGATGTCCATGTACCATGAAAAGAGTTTATCATATATTAATACAAATGTATAATGTGGTTATAAATTTTAAAACGAATTAAAAGATTATAGGCTTCATATATAGAGCATTTACCGAAAACTCACTATTTTCGTAGGGGGGTACACATAGATTTTGAGAAAAATTCAAAAAAATTGAAAATACTGTTTTAATACATATTTGAATCATGTAATAAAATATGATGAAGTTCAAAGAGGTTTGGAACCTTTGTTGTCTCCGTTTCTCTAAGGAATAGCAATTTTATAGTGGTTAGTCCAATGATTTAGGGAGTATTTACAGTTTTGCTAAATTAATTGATAAAAAATTAGAACGATGTCCATGTACCATGAAAAGAAGTTTATCATATATTAATACAAATGTATAATGTGGTTATAAATTTTAAAACGAATTAAAAGATTATAGGCTTCATATATAGAGCATTTACCGAAAACTCACTATTTTCGTAGGGGGGTACACATAGATTTTGAGAAAAATTCAAAAAAATTGAAAATACTGTTTTAATACATATTTGAATCATGTAATAAAATATGATGAAGTTCAAAGAGGTTTGGAACCTTTGTTGTCTCCGTTTCTCTAAGGAATAGCAATTTTATAGTGGTTAGTCCAATGATTTAGGGAGTATTTACAGTTTTGCTAAATTAATTGATAAAAAATTAGAACGATGTCCATGTACCATGAAAAGAAGTTTATCATATATTAATACAAATGTATAATGTGGTTATAAATTTTAAAACGAATTAAAAGATTATAGGCTTCATATATAGAGCATTTACCGAAAACTCACTATTTTCGTAGGGGGGTACACATAGATTTTGAGAAAAATTCAAAAAAATTGAAAATACTGTTTTAATACATATTTGAATCATGTAATAAAATATGATGAAGTTCAAAGAGGTTTGGAACCTTTGTTGTCTCCGTTTCTCTAAGGAATAGCAATTTTATAGTGGTTAGTCCAATGATTTAGGGAGTATTTACAGTTTTGCTAAATTAATTGATAAAAAATTAGAACGATGTCCATGTACCATGAAAAGGAGTTTATCATATATTAATACAAATGTATAATGTGGTTATAAATTTTAAAACGAATTAAAAGATTATAGGCTTCATATATAGAGCATTTACCGAAAACTCACTATTTTCGTAGGGGGGTACACATAGATTTTGAGAAAAATTCAAAAAAATTGAAAATACTGTTTTAATACATATTTGAATCATGTAATAAAATATGATGAAGTTCAAAGAGGTTTGGAACCTTTGTTGTCTCCGTTTCTCTAAGGAATAGCAATTTTATAGTGGTTAGTCCAATGATTTAGGGAGTATTTACAGTTTTGCTAAATTAATTGATAAAAAATTAGAACGATGTCCATGTACCATGAAAAGAAGTTTATCATATATTAATACAAATGTATAATGTGGTTATAAATTTTAAAACGAATTAAAAGATTATAGGCTTCATATATAGAGCATTTACCGAAAACTCACTATTTTCGTAGGGGGGTACACATAGATTTTGAGAAAAATTCAAAAAAATTGAAAATACTGTTTTAATACATATTTGAATCATGTAATAAAATATGATGAAGTTCAAAGAGGTTTGGAACCTTTGTTGTCTCCGTTTCTCTAAGGAATAGCAATTTTATAGTGGTTAGTCCAATGATTTAGGGAGTATTTACAGTTTTGCTAAATTAATTGATAAAAAATTAGAACGATGTCCATGTACCATGAAAAGAAGTTTATCATATATTAATACAAATGTATAATGTGGTTATAAATTTTAAAACGAATTAAAAGATTATAGGCTTCATATATAGAGCATTTACCGAAAACTCACTATTTTCGTAGGGGGGTACACATAGATTTTGAGAAAAATTCAAAAAAATTGAAAATACTGTTTTAATACATATTTGAATCATGTAATAAAATATGATGAAGTTCAAAGAGGTTTGGAACCTTTGTTGTCTCCGTTTCTCTAAGGAATAGCAATTTTATAGTGGTTAGTCCAATGATTTAGGGAGTATTTACAGTTTTGCTAAATTAATTGATAAAAAATTAGAACGATGTCCATGTACCATGAAAAGAAGTTTATCATATATTAATACAAATGTATAATGTGGTTATAAATTTTAAAACGAATTAAAAGATTATAGGCTTCATATATAGAGCATTTACCGAAAACTCACTATTTTCGTAGGGGGGTACACATAGATTTTGAGAAAAATTCAAAAAAATTGAAAATACTGTTTTAATACATATTTGAATCATGTAATAAAATATGATGAAGTTCAAAGAGGTTTGGAACCTTTGTTGTCTCCGTTTCTCTAAGGAATAGCAATTTTATAGTGGTTAGTCCAATGATTTAGGGAGTATTTACAGTTTTGCTAAATTAATTGATAAAAAATTAGAACGATGTCCATGTACCATGAAAAGAGTTTATCATATATTAATACAAATGTATAATGTGGTTATAAATTTTAAAACGAATTAAAAGATTATAGGCTTCATATATAGAGCATTTACCGAAAACTCACTATTTTCGTAGGGGGGTACACATAGATTTTGAGAAAAATTCAAAAAAATTGAAAATACTGTTTTAATACATATTTGAATCATGTAATAAAATATGATGAAGTTCAAAGAGGTTTGGAACCTTTGTTGTCTCCGTTTCTCTAAGGAATAGCAATTTTATAGTGGTTAGTCCAATGATTTAGGGAGTATTTACAGTTTTGCTAAATTAATTGATAAAAAATTAGAACGATGTCCATGTACCATGAAAAGGAGTTTATCATATATTAATACAAATGTATAATGTGGTTATAAATTTTAAAACGAATTAAAAGATTATAGGCTTCATATATAGAGCATTTACCGAAAACTCACTATTTTCGTAGGGGGGTACACATAGATTTTGAGAAAAATTCAAAAAAATTGAAAATACTGTTTTAATACATATTTGAATCATGTAATAAAATATGATGAAGTTCAAAGAGGTTTGGAACCTTTGTTGTCTCCGTTTCTCTAAGGAATAGCAATTTTATAGTGGTTAGTCCAATGATTTAGGGAGTATTTACAGTTTTGCTAAATTAATTGATAAAAAATTAGAACGATGTCCATGTACCATGAAAAGAAGTTTATCATATATTAATACAAATGTATAATGTGGTTATAAATTTTAAAACGAATTAAAAGATTATAGGCTTCATATATAGAGCATTTACCGAAAACTCACTATTTTCGTAGGGGGGTACACATAGATTTTGAGAAAAATTCAAAAAAATTGAAAATACTGTTTTAATACATATTTGAATCATGTAATAAAATATGATGAAGTTCAAAGAGGTTTGGAACCTTTGTTGTCTCCGTTTCTCTAAGGAATAGCAATTTTATAGTGGTTAGTCCAATGATTTAGGGAGTATTTACAGTTTTGCTAAATTAATTGATAAAAAATTAGAACGATGTCCATGTACCATGAAAAGAGTTTATCATATATTAATACAAATGTATAATGTGGTTATAAATTTTAAAACGAATTAAAAGATTATAGGCTTCATATATAGAGCATTTACCGAAAACTCACTATTTTCGTAGGGGGGTACACATAGATTTTGAGAAAAATTCAAAAAAATTGAAAATACTGTTTTAATACATATTTGAATCATGTAATAAAATATGATGAAGTTCAAAGAGGTTTGGAACCTTTGTTGTCTCCGTTTCTCTAAGGAATAGCAATTTTATAGTGGTTAGTCCAATGATTTAGGGAGTATTTACAGTTTTGCTAAATTAATTGATAAAAAATTAGAACGATGTCCATGTACCATGAAAAGAAGTTTATCATATATTAATACAAATGTATAATGTGGTTATAAATTTTAAAACGAATTAAAAGATTATAGGCTTCATATATAGAGCATTTACCGAAAACTCACTATTTTCGTAGGGGGGTACACATAGATTTTGAGAAAAATTCAAAAAAATTGAAAATACTGTTTTAATACATATTTGAATCATGTAATAAAATATGATGAAGTTCAAAGAGGTTTGGAACCTTTGTTGTCTCCGTTTCTCTAAGGAATAGCAATTTTATAGTGGTTAGTCCAATGATTTAGGGAGTATTTACAGTTTTGCTAAATT
Source organism: Brassica napus (assembly GCF_020379485.1). Lineage (NCBI taxonomy): Eukaryota > Viridiplantae > Streptophyta > Magnoliopsida > Brassicales > Brassicaceae > Brassica > Brassica napus. The sequence continues at coordinate 52,550 of NW_026014588.1, forward strand.
AATTGATAAAAAATTAGAACGATGTCCATGTACCATGAAAAGGAGTTTATCATATATTAATACAAATGTATAATGTGGTTATAAATTTTAAAACGAATTAAAAGATTATAGGCTTCATATATAGAGCATTTACCGAAAACTCACTATTTTCGTAGGGGGGTACACATAGATTTTGAGAAAAATTCAAAAAAATTGAAAATACTGTTTTAATACATATTTGAATCATGTAATAAAATATGATGAAGTTCAAAGAGGTTTGGAACCTTTGTTGTCTCCGTTTCTCTAAGGAATAGCAATTTTATAGTGGTTAGTCCAATGATTTAGGGAGTATTTACAGTTTTGCTAAATTAATTGATAAAAAATTAGAACGATGTCCATGTACCATGAAAAGAAGTTTATCATATATTAATACAAATGTATAATGTGGTTATAAATTTTAAAACGAATTAAAAGATTATAGGCTTCATATATAGAGCATTTACCGAAAACTCACTATTTTCGTAGGGGGGTACACATAGATTTTGAGAAAAATTCAAAAAAATTGAAAATACTGTTTTAATACATATTTGAATCATGTAATAAAATATGATGAAGTTCAAAGAGGTTTGGAACCTTTGTTGTCTCCGTTTCTCTAAGGAATAGCAATTTTATAGTGGTTAGTCCAATGATTTAGGGAGTATTTACAGTTTTGCTAAATTAATTGATAAAAAATTAGAACGATGTCCATGTACCATGAAAAGAAGTTTATCATATATTAATACAAATGTATAATGTGGTTATAAATTTTAAAACGAATTAAAAGATTATAGGCTTCATATATAGAGCATTTACCGAAAACTCACTATTTTCGTAGGGGGGTACACATAGATTTTGAGAAAAATTCAAAAAAATTGAAAATACTGTTTTAATACATATTTGAATCATGTAATAAAATATGATGAAGTTCAAAGAGGTTTGGAACCTTTGTTGTCTCCGTTTCTCTAGGGAATAGCAATTTTATAGTGGTTAGTCCAATGATTTAGGGAGTATTTACAGTTTTGCTAAATTAATTGATAAAAAATTAGAACGATGTCCATGTACCATGAAAAGAAGTTTATCATATATTAATACAAATGTATAATGTGGTTATAAATTTTAAAACGAATTAAAAGATTATAGGCTTCATATATAGAGCATTTACCGAAAACTCACTATTTTCGTAGGGGGGTACACATAGATTTTGAGAAAAATTCAAAAAAATTGAAAATACTGTTTTAATACATATTTGAATCATGTAATAAAATATGATGAAGTTCAAAGAGGTTTGGAACCTTTGTTGTCTCCGTTTCTCTAAGGAATAGCAATTTTATAGTGGTTAGTCCAATGATTTAGGGAGTATTTACAGTTTTGCTAAATTAATTGATAAAAAATTAGAACGATGTCCATGTACCATGAAAAGAGTTTATCATATATTAATACAAATGTATAATGTGGTTATAAATTTTAAAACGAATTAAAAGATTATAGGCTTCATATATAGAGCATTTACCGAAAACTCACTATTTTCGTAGGGGGGTACACATAGATTTTGAGAAAAATTCAAAAAAATTGAAAATACTGTTTTAATACATATTTGAATCATGTAATAAAATATGATGAAGTTCAAAGAGGTTTGGAACCTTTGTTGTCTCCGTTTCTCTAGGGAATAGCAATTTTATAGTGGTTAGTCCAATGATTTAGGGAGTATTTACAGTTTTGCTAAATTAATTGATAAAAAATTAGAACGATGTCCATGTACCATGAAAAGAAGTTTATCATATATTAATACAAATGTATAATGTGGTTATAAATTTTAAAACGAATTAAAAGATTATAGGCTTCATATATAGAGCATTTACCGAAAACTCACTATTTTCGTAGGGGGGTACACATAGATTTTGAGAAAAATTCAAAAAAATTGAAAATACTGTTTTAATACATATTTGAATCATGTAATAAAATATGATGAAGTTCAAAGAGGTTTGGAACCTTTGTTGTCTCCGTTTCTCTAAGGAATAGCAATTTTATAGTGGTTAGTCCAATGATTTAGGGAGTATTTACAGTTTTGCTAAATTAATTGATAAAAAATTAGAACGATGTCCATGTACCATGAAAAGAGTTTATCATATATTAATACAAATGTATAATGTGGTTATAAATTTTAAAACGAATTAAAAGATTATAGGCTTCATATATAGAGCATTTACCGAAAACTCACTATTTTCGTAGGGGGGTACACATAGATTTTGAGAAAAATTCAAAAAAATTGAAAATACTGTTTTAATACATATTTGAATCATGTAATAAAATATGATGAAGTTCAAAGAGGTTTGGAACCTTTGTTGTCTCCGTTTCTCTAAGGAATAGCAATTTTATAGTGGTTAGTCCAATGATTTAGGGAGTATTTACAGTTTTGCTAAATTAATTGATAAAAAATTAGAACGATGTCCATGTACCATGAAAAGAAGTTTATCATATATTAATACAAATGTATAATGTGGTTATAAATTTTAAAACGAATTAAAAGATTATAGGCTTCATATATAGAGCATTTACCGAAAACTCACTATTTTCGTAGGGGGGTACACATAGATTTTGAGAAAAATTCAAAAAAATTGAAAATACTGTTTTAATACATATTTGAATCATGTAATAAAATATGATGAAGTTCAAAGAGGTTTGGAACCTTTGTTGTCTCCGTTTCTCTAAGGAATTTTATAGTGGTTAGTCCAATGATTTAGGGAGTATTTACAGTTTTGCTAAATTAATTGATAAAAAATTAGAACGATGTCCATGTACCATGAAAAGGAGTTTATCATATATTAATACAAATGTATAATGTGGTTATAAATTTTAAAACGAATTAAAAGATTATAGGCTTCATATATAGAGCATTTACCGAAAACTCACTATTTTCGTAGGGGGGTACACATAGATTTTGAGAAAAATTCAAAAAAATTGAAAATACTGTTTTAATACATATTTGAATCATGTAATAAAATATGATGAAGTTCAAAGAGGTTTGGAACCTTTGTTGTCTCCGTTTCTCTAAGGAATAGCAATTTTATAGTGGTTAGTCCAATGATTTAGGGAGTATTTACAGTTTTGCTAAATTAATTGATAAAAAATTAGAACGATGTCCATGTACCATGAAAAGGAGTTTATCATATATTAATACAAATGTATAATGTGGTTATAAATTTTAAAACGAATTAAAAGATTATAGGCTTCATATATAGAGCATTTACCGAAAACTCACTATTTTCGTAGGGGGGTACACATAGATTTTGAGAAAAATTCAAAAAAATTGAAAATACTGTTTTAATACATATTTGAATCATGTAATAAAATATGATGAAGTTCAAAGAGGTTTGGAACCTTTGTTGTCTCCGTTTCTCTAAGGAATAGCAATTTTATAGTGGTTAGTCCAATGATTTAGGGAGTATTTACAGTTTTGCTAAATTAATTGATAAAAAATTAGAACGATGTCCATGTACCATGAAAAGGAGTTTATCATATATTAATACAAATGTATAATGTGGTTATAAATTTTAAAACGAATTAAAAGATTATAGGCTTCATATATAGAGCATTTACCGAAAACTCACTATTTTCGTAGGGGGGTACACATAGATTTTGAGAAAAATTCAAAAAAATTGAAAATACTGTTTTAATACATATTTGAATCATGTAATAAAATATGATGAAGTTCAAAGAGGTTTGGAACCTTTGTTGTCTCCGTTTCTCTAAGGAATAGCAATTTTATAGTGGTTAGTCCAATGATTTAGGGAGTATTTACAGTTTTGCTAAATTAATTGATAAAAAATTAGAACGATGTCCATGTACCATGAAAAGAGTTTATCATATATTAATACAAATGTATAATGTGGTTATAAATTTTAAAACGAATTAAAAGATTATAGGCTTCATATATAGAGCATTTACCGAAAACTCACTATTTTCGTAGGGGGGTACACATAGATTTTGAGAAAAATTCAAAAAAATTGAAAATACTGTTTTAATACATATTTGAATCATGTAATAAAATATGATGAAGTTCAAAGAGGTTTGGAACCTTTGTTGTCTCCGTTTCTCTAGGGAATAGCAATTTTATAGTGGTTAGTCCAATGATTTAGGGAGTATTTGCAGTTTTGCTAAATTAATTGATAAAAAATTAGAACGATGTCCATGTACCATGAAAAGGAGTTTATCATATATTAATACAAATGTATAATGTGGTTATAAATTTTAAAACGAATTAAAAGATTATAGGCTTCATATATAGAGCATTTACCGAAAACTCACTATTTTCGTAGGGGGTACACATAGATTTTGAGAAAAATTCAAAAAAATTGAAAATACTGTTTTAATACATATTTGAATCATGTAATAAAATATGATGAAGTTCAAAGAGGTTTGGAACCTTTGTTGTCTCCGTTTCTCTAAGGAATAGCAATTTTATAGTGGTTAGTCCAATGATTTAGGGAGTATTTACAGTTTTGCTAAATTAATTGATAAAAAATTAGAACGATGTCCATGTACCATGAAAAAAGAGTTTATCATATATTAATACAAATGTATAATGTGGTTATAAATTTTAAAACGAATTAAAAGATTATAGGCTTCATATATAGAGCATTTACCGAAAACTCACTATTTTCGTAGGGGGGTACACATAGATTTTGAGAAAAATTCAAAAAAATTGAAAATACTGTTTTAATACATATTTGAATCATGTAATAAAATATGATGAAGTTCAAAGAGGTTTGGAACCTTTGTTGTCTCCGTTTCTCTAGGGAATAGCAATTTTATAGTGGTTAGTCCAATGATTTAGGGAGTATTTGCAGTTTTGCTAAATTAATTGATAAAAAATTAGAACGATGTCCATGTACCATGAAAAGAAGTTTATCATATATTAATACAAATGTATAATGTGGTTATAAATTTTAAAACGAATTAAAAGATTATAGGCTTCATATATAGAGCATTTACCGAAAACTCACTATTTTCGTAGGGGGGTACACATAGATTTTGAGAAAAATTCAAAAAAATTGAAAATACTGTTTTAATACATATTTGAATCATGTAATAAAATATGATGAAGTTCAAAGAGGTTTGGAACCTTTGTTGTCTCCGTTTCTCTAAGGAATAGCAATTTTATAGTGGTTAGTCCAATGATTTAGGGAGTATTTACAGTTTTGCTAAATTAATTGATAAAAAATTAGAACGATGTCCATGTACCATGAAAAGAGTTTATCATATATTAATACAAATGTATAATGTGGTTATAAATTTTAAAACGAATTAAAAGATTATAGGCTTCATATATAGAGCATTTACCGAAAACTCACTATTTTCGTAGGGGGGTACACATAGATTTTGAGAAAAATTCAAAAAAATTGAAAATACTGTTTTAATACATATTTGAATCATGTAATAAAATATGATGAAGTTCAAAGAGGTTTGGAACCTTTGTTGTCTCCGTTTCTCTAAGGAATAGCAATTTTATAGTGGTTAGTCCAATGATTTAGGGAGTATTTACAGTTTTGCTAAATTAATTGATAAAAAATTAGAACGATGTCCATGTACCATGAAAAGGAGTTTATCATATATTAATACAAATGTATAATGTGGTTATAAATTTTAAAACGAATTAAAAGATTATAGGCTTCATATATAGAGCATTTACCGAAAACTCACTATTTTCGTAGGGGGGTACACATAGATTTTGAGAAAAATTCAAAAAAATTGAAAATACTGTTTTAATACATATTTGAATCATGTAATAAAATATGATGAAGTTCAAAGAGGTTTGGAACCTTTGTTGTCTCCGTTTCTCTAAGGAATAGCAATTTTATAGTGGTTAGTCCAATGATTTAGGGAGTATTTACAGTTTTGCTAAATTAATTGATAAAAAATTAGAACGATGTCCATGTACCATGAAAAGGAGTTTATCATATATTAATACAAATGTATAATGTGGTTATAAATTTTAAAACGAATTAAAAGATTATAGGCTTCATATATAGAGCATTTACCGAAAACTCACTATTTTCGTAGGGGGGTACACATAGATTTTGAGAAAAATTCAAAAAAATTGAAAATACTGTTTTAATACATATTTGAATCATGTAATAAAATATGATGAAGTTCAAAGAGGTTTGGAACCTTTGTTGTCTCCGTTTCTCTAAGGAATTTTATAGTGGTTAGTCCAATGATTTAGGGAGTATTTACAGTTTTGCTAAATTAATTGATAAAAAATTAGAACGATGTCCATGTACCATGAAAAGGAGTTTATCATATATTAATACAAATGTATAATGTGGTTATAAATTTTAAAACGAATTAAAAGATTATAGGCTTCATATATAGAGCATTTACCGAAAACTCACTATTTTCGTAGGGGGGTACACATAGATTTTGAGAAAAATTCAAAAAAATTGAAAATACTGTTTTAATACATATTTGAATCATGTAATAAAATATGATGAAGTTCAAAGAGGTTTGGAACCTTTGTTGTCTCCGTTTCTCTAAAGAATAGCAATTTTATAGTGGTTAGTCCAATGATTTAGGGAGTATTTACAGTTTTGCTAAATTAATTGATAAAAAATTAGAAAGATGTCCATGTACCATGAAAAGGATTTTATCATATAATAATACAAATGTATAATGTGGTTATAAATTTTAAAACGAATTAAAAGATTATAGGCTTCATATATAGAGCATTTACCGAAAACTCACTATTTTCGTAGGGGGATACACATAGATTTTGAGAAAAATTCAAAAAATTGAAAATACTGTTTTAATACATATTTGAATCATGTAATAAAATATGATGAAGTTCAAAGAGGTTTGGAACCTTTGTTGTCTCCGTTTCTCTAAGGAATAGCAATTTTATAGTGGTTAGTCCAATGATTTAGGGAGTATTTACAGTTTTGCTAAATTAATTGATAAAAAATTAGAAAGATGTCCATGTACCATGAAAAGGAGTTTATCATATATTAATACAAATGTATAATGTGGTTATAAATTTTAAAACGAATTAAAAGATTATAGGCTTCATATATAGAGCATTTACCGAAAACTCACTATTTTCGTAGGGGGGTACACATAGATTTTGAGAAAAATTCAAAAAAATTGAAAATACTGTTTTAATACATATTTGAATCATGTAATAAAATATGATGAAGTTCAAAGAGGTTTGGAACCTTTGTTGTCTCCGTTTCTCTAAGGAATAGCAATTTTATAGTGGTTAGTCCAATGATTTAGGGAGTATTTACAGTTTTGCTAAATTAATTGATAAAAAATTAGAAAGATGTCCATGTACCATGAAAAGAGTTTATCATATATTAATACAAATGTATAATGTGGTTATAAGTTTTAAAACGAATTAAAAGATTATAGGCTTCATATATAGAGCATTTACCGAAAACTCACTATTTTCGTAGGGGGGTACACATAGATTTTGAGAAAATTCAAAAAAATTGAAAATACTGTTTTAATACATATTTGAATCATGTAATAAAATATGATGAAGTTCAAAGAGGTTTGGAACCTTTGTTGTCTCCGTTTCTCTAAGGAATTTTATAGTGGTTAGTCCAATGATTTAGAGAGTATTTACAGTTTTGCTAAATTAATTGATAAAAAATTATAATGATGTCCATGTACCATGAAAAGAATTTTATCATATATTAATACAAATGTATAATATGGTTATAAATTTTAAAACGAATTAAAGATTATAGGCTTCATATATAGAGCATTTACCGAAAACTCACTATTTTCGTAGGGGGGTACACATAGATTTTGAGAAAAATTCAAAAAAATTGAAAATACTGTTTTAATACATATTTGAATCATGTAATAAAATATGATGAAGTTCAAAGAGGTTTGGAACCTTTGTTGTCTCCGTTTCTCTAAGGAATTTTATAGTGGTTAGTCCAATGATTTAGGGAGTATTTACAGTTTTGCTAAATTAATTGATAAAAAATTATAAAGATGTCCATGTACCATGAAAAGGAGTTTATCATATATTAATACAAATGTATAATGTGGTTATAAATTATAAAACGAATTAAAAGATTAGGCTTCATATATAGAGCATTTACCGAAAACTCACTATTTTCGTAGGGGGGTACACATAGATTTTGAAAAAATTTCCAAAAATATGACAATATTGTTTTAATGCATAATTGCATCCTGCACTAACATATGATGATGTTCAAAGAGGTTTGGAGCCTCTGTTGTCTCCGTTTTTCAAGAAAGTAATTTTTTCATCGATTTAGGGATTATTATGAAATTTTACTATATTAATTGATAAACAAATTATAACGATTCCCATATACCATGAAAAAAGCTTAAAATACATTAATACCAATGTAGAATGTGGTTAGAAATTTTAAAACAACACTAAAGATTATAGGCTTTAGTATATAAAGTATTAACCAAAAACTCAATATTTTCGAAGGGGTTAACACATGGATTTTGAGAAATTTTAAAAAAATATGACAATATTGTTTTAATCCATAGTTGCATCCTTCACTAACATATGATGATGTTCAAACAGGCTTGGAGCCTTTGTTGTCTCCGTTTTTCAAGAAAGTAGTTATTTCATCGATTTATGGAGTATTATGAAGTTTTACTAAATTAATTGATAAACAAATTATAACGTTTCCCATATACCATGAAAAAAGCTTAAAATACATTAATACCAATGTAGAATGTAGTTAGAAATTTTAAAACAACACTAAAGATTATAGGCTTCAGTATATAAAGTATTTACCAAAAACTCAATATTTTCGAAGGGGTTAACACATCGATTTTGAGAAAATTTCAAAAAATATGACAATATTGTTTTAATGCATAGTTGCATCATGCACTAATATATGATGATGTTCAAAGAGGTTTGGAGCTTTTATTGTCTATGTTTTTCTAGAAAATAGTTATTTTATAGTAGTTATTTCATCGATTTAGGAAGTATTATGAAGTTTTACTAAATTAATAGATAAAAAATTATAACGATTTCCATATACCATGAAAAAGAGCGTAAAATAAATTAATACAGATGTAGAATGTGGTTAGAAATTTTAAAACAACACTAAATATTATAGGCTTCAGTATATAAAGAATTTACCAAAAAGTCAATATTTTTGAAGGGACACATGGATTTTGAGAAAATTTCAAAAAATTTGACAATATTGTTTTAATGCATAGTTGAATCCTTCACTAACATATGATGATGTTCAAAGAGGCTTGGAGCCTTTGTTGTCTCCATTTTTCAAGAAAATAGTTATTTCATCGAATTAGAGAGTATTATGAAGTTTTACTAAATTAATTGATAAACAAATTATAACGATTCCCATATACCATGAAAAAAGCTTAAAATACATTAATACCAATGTAGAATGTGGTTAGAAATTTTAAAACAACACTAAAGATTATAGGCTTCAGTATATAAAGTATTTACCAAAAACTCAATATTTTCGAAAGGGGTTAACACATAGATTTTGAGAAATTTTCAAAAAATCTGACAGTATTGTTTTAATGCATAGTTTCATCCTTCACTAACATATGAAGATGTTCAAAGAGGTTTGGAGCCTTTGTTGTCTCCGTTTTTCAAGAAAGTAGTTATTTCATCGATTTATGGAGTATTATGAAGTTTTACAAAATTAATTGATAAACAAATTATAACGATTCCCATATACCATGAAAAAAGATTAAAATACATTAATACCAATGTAGAATGTGGTTAGAAATTTTAAAACAACACTAAAGATTATAGGCGTCAGAATATAAAGTATTTACTAAAAACTCAATATTTTCGAAGGGGTTAACACATGGATTTTGAGAAAATTTCAAAAAATATGACAATATTTTTTTAATGCATAGGATTATCTTTCACTAACATATGATGATGTTCAAAGAGATTTGGAGCCTTTGTTGTCTCCGTTTTTCAAGAAAGTAGTTATTTCATCGATTTTGGGAGTATTATGAAGTTTTACGAAATTAATTGAAAAACAAATTATAACGATTCCGATATACCATGAAAAAAGCTTAAAATACATTAATACCAATGTAGAATGTGGTTAGAAATTTTAAAACAACACTAAAGATTATAGGCTTCAGTATATAAAGTATTTACCAAAAAGTCAATATTTTCGAAGGGGTTAACACATCGATTTTGAGAAAATTTAAAAAAATATGACAATATTGTTTTAATGCATAGTTTCATCCTGCACTAACATATGTTGATGTTCAAAGAGGTTTGTAGCTTTTATTGTCTCTGTTTTTCAAGAAAATAGTTATTTTATAGTAGTTATTTCATCGATTTCGGAAGTATTATGAAGTTTTACTAAATTAATAGATAAAAAATTATAACGATTTCCATAGACCATGAAAAAGAGCGTAAAATACATTAATAAAGATGTAGAATGTGGTTAGAAATTTTAAAACAACATTAAAGATTATAGGTTTCAGTATATAAAGTATTTACCAAAAACTCAGTATTTACACATGGATTTTGAGAAAAGTTCAAAAAATATGATAATATTTTTTTAATGCATAATTGCATCCTGCACTAACATATGATGATGTTCAAAGAGGTTTGGAGCCTTTGTTGCCTCTGTTTTTCAAGAAAATAGTTATTTCATCGATTTAGAGAGTATTATGAAGTTTTACTAAATTAATTGATAAACAAATTATAACAATTTCCATATACCATGAAAAAAGCTTAAAATACATTAATACCAATGTAGAATGTGGTTAGAAATTTTAAAACAACACTAAAGATTATAGGCTTCAGTATATAAAATATTTACCAAAAACTCAATATTTTCGAAGGGGTTAACACATGGATTTTGAGAAATTTTTAAAAAATATGGCAATATTGTTTTAATGCATAGTTGCATCCTTCACTAACATATGATGATGTTCAAACAGGTTTGGAGCCTTTGTTGTCTCCGTTTTTCAAGAAAGTAGTTATTTCATCGATTTAGGGAGTATTATGAAGTTTTACTAAATTAATTGATAAACAAATTATAACGATTCCCATATACCATGAAAAAAGCTTAAAATACATTAATACCAATGTAGAATGTAGTTAGAAATTTTAAAACAACACTAAAGATTATAGGCTTCAGTATATAAAGTATTTACCAAAAACTCAATATTTTCGAAGGGGTTAACACATCGATTTTGAGAAAATTTGAAAAAAATGACCATATTGTTTTAATGCATAGTTGCATCATGCACTAACATATGATGAAATTCAAAGAGGTTTGGAGCTTTTATTGTCTCTGTTTATCTAGAAAATAGTTATTTTATAGTAGTTATTTCATCGATTTAGGAAGTATTAGGAAGTTTTACTAAATTAATAGATAAAAAATTATAACAATTTCCATATACCATGAAAAATAGCGTAAAATAAATTAATACAGATGTAGAATGTGGTTAGAAATTTTAAAAAACACTAAATATTATAGGCTTCAGTATATAAAAAATTTACCAAAAAGTCAATATTTTTGAAGGAGTTAACACATGGATTTTGAGAAAATTTCAAAAAATTGACAATATTGTTTTAATGCATAGTTTCATCCTTCACTAACATATGATGATGTTCAAAGAGGTTTGGAGCCTTTGTTGTCTCCGTTTTTCAAGAAAATAGTTATTTCATCGATTTATGGAGTATTATGAAGTTTTACTAAATTAATTGATAAACAAATTTTAACGATTCCCATATACCATGAAAAAAGCTTAAAATACATTAATACCAATTTAGAATGTGGTTAGAAATTTTAAAACAACACTAAAGATTATAGGCTTCGGTATATAAAGTATTTACTAAAAACTCAATATTTTCGAAGGGGTTACACATGGATTTTGAGAAAATTTCAAAAAATATGACAATATTGTTTTAATGCATAGTTGCATCCTTCACTAACATATGATGATGTTCAAAGAGGTTTGGAGCATTTGTTGTCTCCGTTTTTCAAGAAAGTAGTTATTTCATCGATTTTGGGAGTATTATGAAGTTTTACTAAATTAATTGATAAACAAATTATAACGATTCCCATATACCATGAAAAAAGCTTAAAATACATTAATACCAATGTAGAATGTAGTTAGAAATTTTTAAACAACACTAAAGATTACAGGCTTCAGTATATAAAATATTTACCAAAAACTCAATATTTTCGAAGGGGGTTAACACATCGATTTTGAGAAAATTTTAAAAAATATGACAATATTGTTTTAATGCATAGTTGCATCCTGCACTAACATATGATTTTGTTCAAGAGGTTTGGAGCCTTTATTGTCTATGTTTTTCAAGAAAATAGTTATTTTATAGTAGTTATTTCATCGATTTAGGAAGTATTATGAAGTTTTACTAAATTAATAGATAAAAAATTATAACGATTTCCATATACCATGAAAAATAGCGTAATATAAATTAATACAGATGTACAATGTGGTTAGAAATTTTAAAACAACACTAAATATTATAGGCTTCAGTATATAAAGAATTTACCAAAAAGTCAATATTTTCGAAGGGGTTAACACATGGATTTTGAGAAAATTTCAAAAAATTTGACAATATTGTTTTAATGCATAGTTGCATCCTTCACTAACATATGATGATGTTCAAAGAGGTTTGGAGCCTTTGTTGTCTCCGTTTTTCAAGAAAGTAGTTATTTCATCGATATAGGGAGTATTATGAAGTTTTACTAAATTAATTGATAAACAAATTATAACGATTCCCATATACTATGAAAAAAGCTTAAAATACATTAATACCAATGTAGAATGTGGTTAGAAATTTTAAAACAACACTAAAGATTATAGGCTTCAGTATATAAAGTATTTACCAAAAACTCAATATTTTCGAAGGGGTTAACACATGGATTTTGAGAAAATTTTAAAAAATATGACAATATTGTTTTAATGCATAGTTGTATCCTGCAATAACATATGATGATGTTCAAAGAGGTTTGGAGCCTCTGTTGTATCCGTTTTTCAAGAAAGTAGTTATTTTATTGATTTAAGGAGTATTATGAAATTTTACTAAATTAATTGATAAACAAATTATAACGATTCCCATATACCATGAAAAAAACTTAAAATACATTAATACCAATGTAGAATGTGGTTAGAAATTTTAAAACAACACTAAAGATTATAGGCTTCAGTATATAAAGTATTAACCAAAAACTCAATATTTTCGAAGGGGTGTTAACACATGGATTTTGAGAAAATTTCAAAAAATATGACAATATTGTTTTAATGGATAGTTGCATCCTGCACTAACATATGATGATGTTCAAAGAGGTTTGTAGCCTCTGTTGTATCCGTTTTTCAAGAAAGTAGTTATTTCATCGATTTAGGGAGTATTATGAAATTTTACTAAATTAATAGATAAACAATTATAATGATTTTCATATACCATGAAAAGCGTAAAACACATTAATACAGATGTATAATGTGGTTAGAAATTTTAAAACAACACTAAAGATTATAGGCTTCAGTATATAAAGTATTTACCAAAAACTCAATATTTTCGAAGGGGTTAACACATGGATTTTGAGAAAATTTCAAAAAATATGACAATAAAACCATTTGCCAACATGTAGTGAGCTTTCTAGTCCAAAAAAAAAACATGTAGTGAGCTTTGAATTAAGATTGCACGAGTTCATGATTCGTTTAGGCATAAATGGAAAATTAGTTTGTAATACAAGGAACAACAACAACAAACAAAAGGAAGCCTTTACAAGGATCAACAACAACTATAAATCTACTTAGTTAGATGTGTGATATTTATACCATACGAAACTGTTTAATAAAAAATCAGTCTAGTATTTTTATTTGCATTTTACACTATACTGAAAAAGATGTTTTATATTTTTTCATTAGTCTGCATAATTAATAAAAATCACATGTTTAGATTCATCAAAGCTTCTAATACATAGTTTAATCAAATCACTTGAAGTCTAGACTGAAGGTATTTTCATCTATTTTATAATGTAATTAATGTATTTTATTTAGATTTGCTCCCAAAAATATTTAATATGGTTGTAAACAGCTACTAGATGTTTAAACATTATAATGAATCTATCTCAAATAAGAATGTCTGCTGAGAAGTAGGCTACTAAAAAGCAAATTAATTTGTAAATTATTAATCACAATTTTGATGACAACTTAACCATCTCCTACTCATCACAATCATACTTCTGGCAACTCTAGCATACAATAATAATACACCATAATCTCCTTACTTAAACTCCATAACGCCTTGCAAAATTTCTGAATCTTCATAACAATGGCTGGAGGAACAGCTCTAAATTCAACCTCTGTAGGATCTAAGTCAGTTCCAATGAGAAACCATGAAGCAACAGAGAGAGGCAATAACAAAAACAACAACAACAACAAGAACTTGAAAGCATTACCCAAACCGGTTCAACCGGCTTCATCAATGAAAGGAGAGATGGCTAAGAGGCCAAGAGGTAGACCAGCTGGCTCCAAGAACAAACCAAAACCACCGATCATTGTGACTCAAGACAGTCCAAACTCCCTCAGAGCTCATGCCCTTGAGATCAGCTCAGGTAATGACATCTGTGAGACTCTATCAGACTTTGCTAGAAGGAAACAGAGAGGAATCTGCATACTAAGTGCCAATGGTTGTGTGACCAATGTGACATTAAGGCAGCCAGCTTCATCAGGAGCTATTGTTAGATTACATGGACGTTTTGAAATCCTCTCATTGCTTGACTCAATCTTGCCTCCACCGTCACCGGTTGGTATAACCGGTTTGACCATTTACTTAGCCGGGCCCCAAGGACAGGTTGGTGGTGGTGGAGTGGTTGGTGGGCTAATAGCATCTGGTCCTGTTGTTCTCATGGTTGCATCTTTCATGAATGCTGTGTTTGATAGTCTTCCTCTGGATGATGATGAAGCTGCCTCTATGCAGAACCAGCAGTACTATCATAACGGAAGATCTCATCCTTTAGATGACATTCAAAGATTGCCTCAAAACCTTCTCACTAATGGACACTCTGATTCTGATATTTACTGGGGTCCTGCACAGCGTGCTATGTCCAAACCTTAATAGTAGTAGAACAAGATGACTACTATTATTTTTACATGTAAATTGTGAAGAGTCGTACAAACTGGTGATTTCTTATGTTTATGATTGTCTACTTCCATGAACAAGTGCAAAAGCTCCATGTTAGTTTTACAGCTTGTCCAAATGATTGCCATTGACATCAATATTCATGAATCAAGTTATTCAAGATGACAAACAACAGTGGTTTATTGAAATACATAAACTTGAATATCGTCCCTCATCTAAACTTCATGGTTCATCATATGGAAGAACCATGTTCTGATATTTAGTGCTGCCAAAATCATGTCAATCATTGGTAAAACAAAACAAAAAAAAAATCAATGTGGAAGTCATATGTACTGAAATAGCTGGTATTGTTATTGGGAGAGCTGATCATCATAATTAGGTAACTAAATTTAATAGACCATTTCCTATATATTATTTACAAAGTGATTTTACTCTTGTTATTTTTACAATCAATTTCACTAAAAAAATGTGACATGTCACACTAAAAAAATGACGTGACATATGGCTTAATGTGACACTAAGTTAAGATCTGCGCCTTATGAGGGATAAATATTATATATATAAATTATTTTACGTATTATATTTTTTTAACATATTATGAAATAATAAATATATATTTAATAATTAAAAAATCAGTAACTATTACTTACATAATTAAAAGTCATTAATAATGTATTTATGGTTAGTTTAATAAAAGGTTTATTATATATTTAGATGGACAACCTATTTTTTTTTAAGTATTCTAAGAATCATTCTATTGATGACACGTGGCTATAAAAAATGTTGTAATGCTTCTCAATTAATATATAAGGGATCGACAAAAACATTTAATTAGATATTATTTACAAAGTGATTTTACACATGTCATATGTACAATCAATTTCACTAAAAAATGTGACATTGACAAGAACATTTAATGTTGATTTATATTTTATTAAAGTTTTTAGAATATAGTAATAAACCATCATCATTATTATCATTATTAAAGTAGATCTATTCAAATATAATATTAAATAATATAATAATATAAATATAAGAATATTTTTAAAATTTCAAAATATTATTTAATTATATTTTATTATAATATATTTATTACTAAAATATTTTCAAAATTTTAAACATTTTTCTAAAATTTATAAATTTTAATCATAATACCATTTGTTTCTTTTTTTGGTTAACATACCATTTGTTTCCTTTTGATATCTAAAACTACTGTTTAGAATTATTATTTTTTCTTAACTATAAAAGTTTATTAACAAAATTCAACTTTTAATTTAAAATTTTAATGATGCACATTGTGCAGGAAAACACTTAGTAATAAGATATATAGTCTAGACAAACAAAAGAATATTTAATTGTTACCAAAATAATTCTTAGACCATTAAAACGTTGACCCAACAATGGTTTGGCACTACCGACAACTAATTATATGTATACATAGTCATGATCTAATTTTTTCTAACTGTTAAATTGTAGTAACTGTAATATTAGTCAAAGATAAAAAAAAAAGGCTAATTTGTAGTTGAAATATATTTTCTATTTTGTTAAAAATGAAAATCTCTCTTGGATTCTTGACTTTTTCTTTTGACATGTGTAGAATTCTAAGATTTCTTTCTGAGCTTTTTCGATGATGAACATATCTCTTAATAAACAAAATCTGTAGAAATTGAAGACACTACTTTTGACCAAGACTCATATAAATAAAGCATTTCGACTTCTTCTTTTTCACAACAAAATTGACAGAGAAAATAATGAATATCAGACAAACTTTTGTGATGTTGTTTCTTGTAGTAGTATTAGTAACGTCGTCGTTGTCCAACTCCAACGTTTTCGCATCACGGGGTATGTTGTAAATTGTTCATTGTTCATCTCTCTTTTGATCATTTTTAAAAGTAACTTTCTGAATGTTTCGTTTTTAAAAATTTTACAACATAATTAACATTAAGAAATAAATCATGAATACCACAAAAACTTGTCTGATATTTTTTTTGTAGTGATGTCGGCAAATCCATTCTCCAATTCCACCGTACTGGCTTCACCGGGTATGTTTTTTAGTTATATAATATATCTGGTCATTCTAAAGATAAGTGATTATTTACATATAATATTTAGAGAACAAAAAATTGTAAAACCGATTAATTAGATGCATATGGGTACGTTTAAGTCTATTTCCTTTAAAATTACAAGAGTATGCTCTTCGTACATCACATCCGTTCTCAACTAAACATTTGGCAAAAGCCCTTTCTCAGAAAAAAATAACATTTGGTTTCCCATTTCCCACAAATTTATTTTTTGAATACATTTATTTCATATTTGATTTCCCTTAACATAAGTTGAATATGTGTTGCAGGCGTCGAGGCAACGCCATCTCAGATTCACATTTGCTATAAACCTTGTACAAAAACTTACGGTGTTTATCCATGCTACGATGACTGCCTAAGCAAAAATTTTGATGATGGAAATTGTGAATATAATGGACTTTGTTGCTGCACATAATGATAAAAAGTCGTCATCCCAAATGCTTGGCAATCCTTGGTTATGAGTAAACTGGCAAATTTGAGCGTTTGAGTTATGCTTTGTTATATTAAAAGGTTATGCTTTTCTAATAGCAGATTTGTAAACCTTTTAATGAAATAAAACTTATTTTATTATATCATCGCTTACATAACTTTAGTTATTTCTATTGACAATTATATTTTATAACCAAACTAGTACTGTTTTAACTTTGTTCGATGCAAATGCCAAAAAACAACATTTACTGAGGTTAAAGTCAAATAAAATATAGTATTAATAAAATATTTTAATATCCTTTACATATTTTTGAAAAAGTCAATATCATAAAGCCAGTTACAAAAAGATAAGTCAATATCACAAAGGACAACAAGTTAATGCCGCTAGATCATCTAATCTCCATGGTTCATCATATCGAAGATCAATATTTCTGGAGCTAGAGAGAGGAACCATAAGTTTAGTCAAAGAACTGAAACTAATCATCCTATGTCGTTTGTACATGCAACATGACTAAGAATCAATTTTAATGAACTTCAGCAGAATCCTCTAATTTAATACAAAAATAATACAAAGTTTTTAGCCTTGATCCCAAGTGATAACAGAACATGTTTATGATTGGTTACACTTTCATGAGCAAATGCAAAAGCCTTATGTTACGCATTGTTCCTTTTTAGCATATTAGATTTATTTCTGAACATCACGATTCATTTAGTTGCAAACAAGAATATCATCAACAAGTTATAAGAACAACGTACGAGGTTCAAGAATCTGTCTCAGTAAAAGTGATATGATTATTTCATAAATTGATCATCTAGAATATCTACGTAAGAGTACAACACCAAGACCAGCAATGACTAGACTTTATCTCTATTTGCTTCAAATCTGCATAGCATCAGCAATGTGGATCCCGCGAGGCTTAAGACTTCGAAAAGATCCTTGTTTCCTATGGCGTAAGCAAACGCTTCATGACTTTCTTGTAAACTGGCAATTTGAAAGCTTAAGTTATCCTTTTCTAATATCAGATTTACATATTTTGTTCAATGAAATAATACTAATTTCATTTTACCATAGTTTTCATGGCTTTAGTTATTTTGCTTGACGATTGTGTTTTTCACAAGCTAAAACTAGTAGAGTGAATTGGTTTAAAAACCCTAAAAAATGAAAATACCTATGATGTGATTAGTTTGTGTCTATGGAGAAAGTATAATATTGTGGGATTTAAGGTATTTGTTTAATTAGGGTAAAAGTTTAGTGTATGGAGTGCAATTTCCCAAACTAGTATCAACGTTGTGCGATGCAAATCCCATCTTCAAAGAATCTACTGTAACCAAAAGAAAGAAAGTAAGATAACTGATTAACTGAAACATGAAAATCAAGAAAATGTCAGAAACATGAAAATCAAGAAAATGCCAGAAGAAGAAGAAGCTGAAAATGGGTTTTGGGCTTAGAGACAGAAAAAGAAACAAGAGATTTGATGTATGACCCTTCAGATTTATGAAACTAAACTCCAAGAAACAAAAGAACCATCACTTGTCTTCTTCCACCACTGAGAAACAAATCTGAGGTTCTGCTATAGATAAAAAGAAACATATACACGGATACAGCCAAAGCTATGTAGCAAAGTGATGCTCATGTGAAACCCAAGTGAATAACCATAATCCTACCAAAAAAAGTGAATAACCATAGTATTTTTTCCAAGAGAAGAAGGAGAGTTCTCGAGCTGGTCGTCGTGATCAGCGTGTAAGTTTCGAGGGTGAAAAGAGGGACGGGGGATTTTGGTGGACAAGGGTTGTGTTCGATATTGAGTTTTTGTGTTCTTTTTTCGAGTACACCGAACATCTATGGAGAAAGGAGAGTGAAGATAGATTTAGCGCATGATTAGTAATCCAGATACTGAGATTGGGATTTTTTTTTAATGAATGTTAAATTTATTATTCATCAAAAAAACTTTTGCTCCTATTCCTTTAGCACTTTCTAAAGCTTCAAAACTTTCTATCACTTCCTATCACCTCATAGGAATGTTTACATTCTCGTACCAAATCAGTATTGAAAGAGACCGTCCAGACCATAGTAAGATAGTAAGATATATATATATATATATATGTTTTTTTATGCCAGATAAATTCTATTTTTATGTTTATTTTTGAGCAAAATATTAAACTGAAATTTGTTTATTGTATTCTTATAATTCAAACGTATGTGTACGACACAATAAGGTGAACATGTGTTTCAGGCGTCGAGGCAACGATATCTGATGTGCACACACACATTTGCTTTATACCTTGTTCACCAAGTTTCGGAACTTACGAATGCTTCCATGACTGTCTCTACTAACGTTATCATGATGGAAATTGTGTCAATGGGCGTTGCTGTTGCGCATAATGATTGAAAGCCGTCACATTTCTGGTAAACTGGTATTAAACGCTTGACTTATGCTTTTCTAATATCAGAATTATGTATTATGTTCAATGAAATAAAACATTTTTATTAGATCATCCTTTCCTTAATAAACTAGTATTAACTCCTAGCAAAAAAATTTGTAGTACCTTGCATGCAATTGCCAAATATACCAAGTATCAACGAATATGGGAAAAACATAAGTATTGGAATATGTGAATAACATCACTATATATATATTAATTCATGTCATATGTATTAAGTAAAATTTAATATGGTGGAAACTATATAATCATGTTTAATTGATTTTAACATTAATAAATGGGTCAATACATGCCAATACTTAAAATGTTTTCCATCATATGGTTATTAAAGTTCAGATCAACTAAACCTGATTATGTTGTTTTCACCATATTAATTTTTATTTTGTACATGCGGCATGGTTATTCACATGTTCCAATACTTAAAATGTTTTTCATCATATGGTTATTAAAGTTTAAATCAATTAAACCTGATTATATAGTTTTCACCATATCAATTTTTACTTTGTATATACGGCATGGTTATTCACATTTTCCAATACTTCAAATGTTTTTCCCATATTCTATGATACTTGACGTAGCTTGCAAAAATTTTCCTAAGTATTGGAATATGTTATTAACAATTTTTAATTTAAGAAAAAAGGCAATATCACTAAAGCAGCACTGGATTAAAAAAAAAGGCAACTTCCATATGCGGCGTTGATATCATTTTTCAAAAATACAACTAGACAAGCAGTGGAAGGTATGTATCACACGCAGTCCAATGGATTTGGAGCCGAGAAACATGGACTCCATCAGTTCTGGCCCTTTTAGACAAGTTATTCGATGTGGTTTATTGAGTCTGAGAGCATCTTCAACATAAAACTCTATTTTTTCCTTCAAAATAGAATAAAAGCGAAAATAAAGCAAAATTGCTTCAACCCTACTTCATTTCTCACTCTATAATGAAGTGTTGCTTACTTGTGTCATTGTGTGTTATATACTAATTTTTCAACATCGTAAACAAACTTTTATTATAGTCGATAAAAAGTAAATTTTATGATTCAAGTTAAATCTAAAATCTGTTACAATCAATTTTCCATGTTGACTTTTTATGCAGTGTTTCACTCTCTTTCTTTTAGGTTATTCTATATATTGTGTTTATAAGTTATGATGATATTAAAAATTATGAAAAACTATTTAATACTTGAATTGTTGAATATTTGTTGTTTGATCATAAACACTTATATTAAGGGGCCAATTTTTATTTTTTTTTGCTTCTTACAAATCTTAGAACCGGCTTTATAAGTGGGAATTTTGATGTCAATCAATATATAGTTTTTATTTTATGATATGGGTAAAATGAATATGCTTCTAATCAGTCGATAACAATTATACCTCATGTCTAGACGACTGATCCATAGATGAACTAGTCCGTACGGGTACAGTAGATTTGTTTGAACCGTATGTTTTGTCCTTCCACTTAGGTATCATTCCTTCTGGACAATTGGCCTTGCTCACTTGAGTTTCAGATGTCTTCCACTTGCTTTTCTTTTTTACTTGGGCCGATTTTGGGACTTCTGATGGTCTTTTCTGTTATTTTTGTTACAAAAAAATTATTAGTTTCTTTTGGGGTTTTTGTTGTTTACAAAAAATACTATTGACCATAAAATTATAAACGTAGAAGGATTTATCAAAAACAAAACCTGTAGTTTGTGGTATTGTAGAAGTTCATGACTAAAGGCTCGTTGTTTATATATGTCTATGCATTCAATATCCTTTTGATCCGAAGTCTGTAAGCAAAAAAGAAAGAAACGTCTATATGTTAGTATAACTTTGATTGGATATGAAAGAACAAACAAAATGATTACTAAAGTAAATATCATCTTGGTCGAGGATCCAAGACCTAGCGACATGACTGCAAGAATCAGAATTATCGATCGCATCGCAACCTCTCAACCTCTCTCAGCTCGGTCTCTCTCGAGTCTCCCTTTCTTTGCTCACTCTCTACCTCTCACCGCTCACTCTCTACCTCTCACCGCTCTCTACTCTCCCTCTTTGTGTGATCTCTATCTATTTCTCACTCTAAGCAAGATGAATCTCTCTCTCCCTCGCTCTTTTTTATTCCACATCCCGTGATGTATCTCTCTCTCTCTCTTCACAACTTTCTTTTTGTGCTTCTGACCATATTATGCATCTTCTTCGGCCTCTTCTTATTTTTTCGTTATCATTTCGTTATTTTTATTAAATTTTTGCTAATGTTTTTCTAATTTTTTTACATATTTTTGCAAAATATTTATTTCTCTCTCTAAATAGTAATGCAAACATACAATAAACAACCAAAATCCATCTTAGAATTCTTTTCAATCATAACATTACCTTATTTACTATATTATTTGACTTAAATGCAAAATATTTTTTAAACCAAAGTTCTCACATGATCCGTTAAATATAATCTTTTCAATCTTCAAAGCTTAATTATTTATAAAGCATATATGAACATTATAAGAGATAAGTATCTATTTTGGATACAATTATATTTTTATATGAATATGAAATCATTATATCGATTTCTATAAATTTTTCTATATTCATTATTTCTGTAGTATATAATTATAAAATAATTGATCAAACATTATTACACTTTCTGTATTTTTGAAAATTAGCTACTATTAATTATTATTTGTAATATCATTTAGGTTATTTGACAAGTGATAGTAATTAGTTTTAGACTTGTCTTTTATTTTAGATATAATTAAAATAATTACAAAAATTAAAAGTTTTGTTCATTATATTATGTAGTTTATAAATATAAAAAAGAATTGGTCAAACGTTAATATTCTTTATATAATTTTAACAATTATGTACCATAAATCAGTATTTGTAATATAATTTAGAGTATTTGGCAAGTGATATTAATTGAATGTAGATTTTTTATTTTAAATCTAAGCTAAAATAAATAAAATTAAAAATTATCGATCAAGCAAATTACAAAAAATTAGACTTCGCAAATGATAACATGTAAGCAAAATTTACTTAAGTGACTTCTAGTTTAATATATAGGAGAATTTTTATTTTTTATAAATGTTTTATAAACTTATATAAATAATTTGAAATTAAGATAAAATAATTTTGTAAGCCATGAAAGATAATTTTATAAATGCTTTATTTTGTTATAAATGACTTATAAGACATATATGGACATTATAAGACATTAATAATTATTATAATTCTTTATATATGAATATAATGTTTTTATATAATAATATAAAATCATTATATTGATTTCTAGAAATTTTCTTTATTTTTTTCTATTTAAAAAACAATCTAAATTCTAGATATTATAAGACAAATAAATGTTTGTTTTCTATTAAAAACAATCTAAATTTGATATTTAAAACATGAAATTTTTATTTCAGAATATAATATTATCCACAATTTATTTACTTTTATTTATAAAACACAAAATAAAATTAGAATTTGTAAAGATTTTTTTATGAATTTTTTAAAAAATTTGAATTTCACTTGAAACTTATTAATATTTTTGACTAAAATAAATACAGTTTGTGTATTAAAAAGGACATAAATTAAAATTTTGTTTATTAAAATAAGCAAAATAATTAGTTAAAATATTAAAATGGGTTTTATGAAATTTTCCCTTTATATACATATTAATAAGAAATGGACCAGGCCTATATAAGAAATAGTCAATGCCGAAATTAATGTGCAAATCGTAGAATATATTACAGCCTTCATTAATAGTTTCAATAAAAATAAAATAATGCAAATTATATGGAATTTTTTGCCTATTAACATCCCCTGATACACATAAAATATTCTTGCAGGGGATGTAATATTTACTCACGTAATATTTTTATAAGCGGCAACATGATATATGCAAGGTATCTACCTCCCCAATTTTTTTGGAAGGATTAATATTAATACTATTAAATCAATAGACTTGTGTTGAAAAACTTAAGAGTAAGGTATATGCTATTCAGACCCATATATTCCATAAGTTTTGAGAGTAAGCAAATCAAAAAGTATTAGGAATACAGATTTATTACAAACAGGTTGGCATCGGCTAGATAACTAAACTCTCAAAAACCTGGTCTAACCATTTTTAAGATACTATGGTATGTTCAAGGGTTATACCAACTCGACCTAGCTAATTTTCCTAAAATGTTTTTAGATCATTTGTATGCACAATTCCACAGAAAAATGATGATTACTTCAAGGAAGGACTATTAAAAATCATTTTTGTATGAACACTTGCACACTATATGGCCAAAGCTGAGTCCCTTAGATTGATTACAGACACTATGACCTTAAGATATCAATATATCATACATTCTTACACGCATTTTAAACAGATTTACCTTTAATGTGTGATAGCTCATATGGTTGAAGAGACATTAAGATGTGGCCACAAACATGATATCAAATCCGTGCTTATCTATAACTGCAATAGCTCATATGGTTGAACAATGTATTCTTTTAGTGTTGTTATTATGTAAATAGGTGCACCGTGCACATACGTAAACACTTATATGGTGTCTGCGTTGGATAAATAGGTGCAATAAACTATGTTAGATAATGATTGATACGGTGTCTGCATTGGATAATAAGAAGGGTCAAACCTCTTTGATCGTATTGCTAAATTACGTGAGTCAAACCAGTGTAATCGACTTGTTATGCGTCTTACTATAGAGTGTGTTATCTGACTTAAAATTGGTATCTGTAACAGAACAATCTGGAGATGGACTTCTTTTCTGACTATGGTGATGCCAATAGATTCAAAATCCAAGAAGTAATCGGAAAAGGCAATTATGGAGTTGTTGGATCAGCCATAGACACCCTTACTGGTGAGAAAGTGGCAATAAAGAAAATACATGAAGAGAATTCAAATTCAAAATTAAATTTATATATGTTGTGTTTGAGCTCATGGAATCTGATCCTTCATCAAGTTAAATAAAGACAATGATGATTTTGACTAGAGAGCATTACCAGTTTTTTCATGTATCGGTTATTGAATTGTTAGATTAGTCGTATACATATGCCTTGACATAATCAGAGCCTAAACTACACTTATCAGTGGTTCTGACTCTGTGTTTGGATGCTTTCAGATCAACAGTTATACACTCAACCGCAGTTGCTCGAGGAGGACAACCGAAATTTATGAATAACACAAACACAATCGAACCCTGAAACTACTCTAAACATTTATTTTTAAACCATCATGCAACATTACAAGCATCTCAAAGAAACCTCTCAAGTACTATTAATCACTCATCCTGAACAGCAATCTTTCCAAAACAAACTCTAAGAAAACCGTAAACCATCTCTCTCTCTTCAAGCAGCTGTCAAACCAAACACTTTCATGGGCTCGGTGGCGTCTTTCCGTACGGTATGTCAAAGATGTATTAGTCTCCACCTAAAGTGGGCTTTGATCACACAGAACATCGTTGTACGTTTCAACCTCTGTCACTAAAGAAAATTGTCTCTTTTTTTTTTTTTTGAACACGAAGAAAATTGTCTTCAAATGCAAATATATTATGAAAGAATTTTTTTTTATTTCTCTGTTTCCGTCAGAAATAAAATGATGTTATATTCTGGCATAAAAAATCGACAGGAAAGGTTCTGATCCTCACATGTTTAGAAACCGCTGGCTACAGAGGATGTATCAGTATGAACTTTAGAATGATAATGTTTCATGGCGCAGCCGACGCATGTGGTAGTGGGAGCCCATTTAACAGGCACCACTTTGCTCTCTCCAATGTCAGTAGTAATAGAAAGCTGCGTTGTCACTGGATCAAGTCTTTGAACCATACAAGTCACGTATATATTCCTTTATAAAATCTTGTTTGCTTATCTGCTTCTTAAACATGCTCCTTATATTCCATTTACCTAAACCCTGAGTATTAGTAGTAGTAAGTAGTAACAAATGAATGAATAAAGCTAAAACGTGTATCTTAATATTTTTGTAATTTTAAAATCAAACATTTCCTACTGCAACAAATGAGGCTACGAAAGGAGACAAATAACGTTTGCGGTGGGACCACAACGTTGTGAGCGTTGTCCCATAGATTACCCATCATGACGGGGCCACCTGTTTAGCCCATATCTCCAGCGTTATAAAGAAGACTTCGCTTTGAATCAAATTGTATTTTGTATGGCTTAAACAAACAATTACCCAATAATCCCTCCTTTGTTCTTCTCCTTTCTCAACTCTCTAAAAGCATGTCTTGTCTTAACCTAAACCCATCACAATCTCGGTAGTAGTAATAAGCATTTTAGTCTCCTAAATATGAATATTTAGTTTCTCTTCCATCATTAAAAATGTCTGAGAAGAAAAAATAAGATACAAAGGGACAGGGAATTGAATATTCCAAGACGAATGTGAAAGCTGGCTGAGAAAAAGCAGAAAATTGAATAAATTTGCAGTGTGTTATTTTTGTAACATATTTAATGTAATTGAAATACATAAATAAATAGGTACTAAAATTGGGTTAGTGTCAGTTTGGTAGATGGTGAAATGCGAGAGGCACCCGAAATTTGTAAGACTCAATCCCGAGAAACCAACCCCTCTTCGTCCCCTCCTTGGAAACATATTATCTACATACAGTTCATCTACTTTCTTTTGTTTTCTTGCGTTCATGGTGTGTGAAAGATTTTACAAAATAATACTCATAAACGATGAATATAATATTTGATATGCATAAATTATTAATATTTCTATAAAAAAATTATTCATATATTATATATTACATAATACTCTTTATGATATGACTTTTGTAAAGCCTTCAAAAAAGAGTATGACTTTTGGATGAATATCTCAGATTTCAAATACTTATATATTACTAACGTTGAAAATATATTAGATATTAAAGATAAAGATGTTCTTACATCTTGTAAAGATTCAAAACAATCTTGATAACAGCCCTAGAATATTGTATTTTCACTTTTCAAATTTGTGTTATTGAGCCTCTAATTACTATTACTACTATTTCTAAAAAAAAACTGGAATCAACATTTTAGTCATTAACTTACTTATCTCTCTTTCTTGTTATTGGTGGGTGAAATAATTCTTAAAAATAGATAGAGATTTTGATAATGTTTTAGTGAACAAAAAAAAAGAAGATTTTGATAATATTTTTCCCTTTCTGTTGTATTTTTGTTTTGTTTTGTTTTTTCAAAGGAGTTGACAAAAAATGAAGGGACTGGAAGTGGGGACCTAAAGGAGTGCCACGTGGTCACCATGCCCGATAGAAATGCATGTGGATCTTTATGAGCAAGTAGTAGATTAGATACTCTTTTGTACGAACCACTTTACTATCTCTTATTACTAGAGAGTATCTATCTGATCTCGATCTCATCCATCACTAAAGTTACAGTCTGTATGTTATAGATATCATCATCGGGTGTATGTAGAGAGAGGAGAGAGGGGCACATGGGGATGGGGCTTTGAAAGATGGAGATTTTCATGTGAGCACATGTGCTCCCTTCACTCAATTTCCTTCTCTTTGGGCTTTCTGTGGGTCCCTTGCTCTTATGCACATGTCGCAGATCAGCTAATTCTCCTTCCTATCTACACGCGCGTGATGTCTCTTTTCTTAATATTTCTCGTCGTCCGTACTGCCCTGCGTTGTTACTACAACTTACTAAGATTATAATACTTAACCGGCTTGTATTAACAACACGTATCCAATACAATACTGAAGTTCTTGTTTAGTCATTACTATATAATAAATTTTTGGCCTCTCAATAAAAAAAGTATCAAATCTCATTCATCAAACAAATCAAATCCAATTTAGATGTGAGCATGATCCACCTAAGTGAATGACAACATGTCCACTACAGTCTAACCAGTCGACATGGCGCGTGATAAAACCAAATGATCCAAATATATGTAACCCACCCTAGTAAGAAAAAATAAACCTACAATCCGAAACACGAGGATAATAAAATACTTTAAAAACATACATCTGGACCCAACTCTTTGATGTCAGTATTAACCATTTCTCCTTACTAAAATACTATTTTACATCGTATTTTTAGACAAACCAAACCACAATAAGTTGGTAAAAAAACCAAACCTGAACATTATACCAAAGAAAGCAAAAAAAAACGAGCAGGATTCGAAACCAAGCCAAACCACTTGAGTTTTCTATAATCAACTATGAGTTGGAATATTATTATAAGTGAACGATAGTTAAAGAATGAATATGTCAAACGCAAATATTTGATAAATTAAATACATATTTTCCGTCTAATCTCAACTCGTTTATTTATTACTTAAAAACCAATAAATTCATGATAACCAAAGTAGTGTGGAATTGAACCGGCCAAAAAAATTTACATCCACTAAAACTATAAACACATATATATACACATACACACATGCACTTTCCTTACTTCTTCATTATTCTCTCAAAACACATCAATCCTCTCTCTCTCTCTCTAAAAATGGAGAAAACTCTAGCAACTCCCGACAACGCTAGATCTCTTTCACCGTCATCTTCAGCCGCTGTGAAATCACGAACCGGTGGTTTCGAACGCAGAACCAAACGGAGATTGTCGCAGACTAAGGCAAGCGTGTGTGTCTCCGGCCAAGAAGAAGATGACGAAGAAGAGGTAAAGGAGAAAATTGAGGCGTTGCAAAGGATTATTCCCGGTGGAACTGCGCTTGGTGTAGACGCGCTCTTCGAAGAGACAGCTGGTTACATAATGTCTCTACAATGTCAGATCAAAACCATTAAAGTCCTCACTTCATTTATCCAAAGCTTAGATAAACAAGATATGAAGTTCGGAGGTTGAAGATGATGATGATACACCAAAGATTGTTCTTCTTTTCTTTTGGTTAAGAAAAAAGTATGTTCTTATTCAATTTTAATTTTAGCTCTCTTTTTAATATGGCTTTTATTAGCTTTGACAAAAGGGAAAGAGATCTCAGTATTTTTCTCTTCGAAATCTTTTTCGTTAGCAAGCATCAAAATTCTTATTTTATCTAAGCCGGTTCGTTGTCATGCCTCATGAGAAAGTGTTGGTTGCGATATAGTACTACTATACATGCTAGTATATAATAAACGAAATTACTATTATGTAGGGAGTAGTAGATAATTTAACATTTAGTTGGACGACGTCAAAAAAAACTTGAGATTTAGTTGGATGGCATATAGAAATTAAATGAAAGAAGTATTTTAAAAACTTGAGATTTAGTTGGATGGCATATAGAAATTAAATAAAATGATATCTAAAACCAGAAGAAGAAAAAAGATAAAGCCGTTTTGTTTGGTGAGTTTCTCTCTCTCTTCTCTCTGTTCTCTATTCAAATCTTTCACAGAGAAAGATGAGATGAAACCTTTTTGATCGCCGATTCTCTTCCGGCTCCTCTCCCTCTCCCGCTTTCGGGCTTTTGATTCCGGGAAGCAGTGGCTTTCATAGTTCATGCTTCGCCGGCTTTCGACTCTGGGATACGGTGGCTATCTCAGCACCGTTATCGCCGGCTTAATCCCGGTCTTTTCCGGTTGTATTTCGATTGTCGCTTCTCGTTCTGCATCGCTCATCTGTCTCTCGATCTAGCTCTTCGATCCTTTCCTCTCCTCCGTTTTGAGTTGTTTCACCTTCGAGCTTACTCTATTCATTAAGGTGACCGATTGTTCATTCAGGATTCTCGATGTGGTTAGATCGATTGTAGGCGTTTGTTCTCTTCTCTGATGAAGCTTCGATCTGTCAGTCTAGGCTTTCGGCTTCGTTGTGATTCGCCTCTGTTGGTGGAGCTCCGTCGCCGTGCCTCTTCGCTGGCTCCGGTGGAAGACGACGGTTGGATATCTTGACGCGTGTTTCATGTATCGTTTGTCGACCGAACACGTGGTGGATGACTAATCATCTCTTCCTCAACGGGTTTTTTTTTTTGCTGGGCTTTCGGCCGCAAGCTGTTTCGTTTAGTTGGGCCTTTTGGGCTTTATGCTAGTTGGACCTTGTGTTGGGTCCTTAGTTTCTTTAATGTTTGTGTCTTTTTGGGCCTCTTGTATCTTTGCTCTTGTTTAATAAAATACCAGTTGGCAAAAAAAAAAAAAAAAAAAATGATATCTCTTTCGGAAGATAAATGAAAGAAGTATTTAAAAAAAAAAAAAAAAAAAAAAATTAAATTGAATCACGAGGTAGCACACTAGCACTTGCATTTGAGATTTGGCATTAATATATTGAGCAAGTTAATGTTACGTGGCCCATTATTTAAAATTTTGTGTGAGCTCATTTCACATGCTATACAACAAAGATTTCAATGTCGGTTGATATTTATTTAAGCTTACGATAAACACATTGGATTTTGAGATCCATGGTCTCGTCGTCCAAGATTTGAGTTCATCTTATATTCATTGTACACATACATTACACAATTCTATAGTCCTGTAAGGCTGTAACTAATTATATATATGCGCAGTTCATAAAATCATTCTCGCGCTATAATTTTTTTGTAAGATAATAATATGCCTAAAACAAGTTTTATTTCATACATTGAGCCGGAAGCTATCACTTTCTTACCAACTTAAATATCCAAATTACAATACAAAAAGTACTAGGATTTTCGACTTATATACGAGCAGGTCAAAATTAAGTGTTCAACTTAGTAATCAATATTTTTGATCAAAAAAAAAAAACTTAGTAATCAATATTTGAAAAAAACTACTA